>NW_027308060.1:0-218317 GCF_047496885.1 Scyliorhinus torazame | reverse complement strand
GGGTATGATTCGCTGGGCTTCTCGAGCACCTCGCACACCTATCCTCCACCCCCAAAAATTTACTGAGCCGTGCTCCAGTCATATGCGCCGTGTAATACCTTAAACTGAATCAGGCTTAGCCTGGCACACGAGGACAACGAGTTTACCCTGCTTAGGGCATCTGCCCACAGCCCCTCCTCGATCTCCTCCCCCAGCTCTTCTTCCCATTTCCCTTTTAGTTCATCTACCATAGTCTCCCCTTCGTCCCTCATTTCCCTATATATATCTGACACCTTACCATCCCCCACCCATGTCTTTGAGATCACTCTGTCCTGCACCTCTTGTGTCGGGAGCTGCGGGAATTCCCTCACCTGTTGCCTCGCAAAAGCCCTCAGCTGCATATACCTGAATGCATTCCCTTGGGGCAACCCATATTTCTCGGTCAGCGCTCCCAGACTCGCGAACTTCCCATCCACAAACAGATCTTTCAGTTGCGTTATTCCTGCTCTTTGCCACATTCCATATCCCCTATCCATTCCCCCCGGGGCAAACCTATGGTTGTTTCTTATCGGGGACCCCCCCAAGGCTCCAGTATTTCCCCTATGCCGTCTACACTGTCCCCAAATCTTCAGTGTAGCCACCACCACCGGGCTTGTAGTGTAGTTCCTCGGTGAGAACGGCAATGGGGCTGTCACCATAGCCTGTAGGCTAGTCCCCCTACAGGACGCCCTCTCTAATCTCTTCCACGCCGCTCCCTCCTCCTCTCCCATCCACTTACTCACCATTGAAATATTAGCGGCCCAATAATACTCACTTAGGCTCGGTAGTGCCAGCCCCCCCCTATTCCTGCTACGCTGTAAGAATCCCTTCCTCACTCTCGGGGTCTTCCCGGCCCACACAAAACCCATGATGCTCTTTTCAATCCTTTTAAAAAAAGCCTTCGTGATCACCACCGGGAGGCACTGAAACACAAAGAGGAATCTCGGGAGGACCACCATCTTAACCGCCTGCACCCTCCCTGCCAGTGACAGGGATACCATATCCCATCTCTTGAAATCCTCCTCCATTTGTTCCACCAACCGCGTTAAATTTAACCTATGCAATGTGCCCCAATTCTTGGCTATCTGGATCCCCAGGTAACGAAAGTCCCTTGTTACCTTCCTCAACGGTAGGTCCTCTATTTCTCTACTCTGCTCCCCTGGATGCACCACAAACAACTCACTTTTCCCCATGTTCAATGTATACCCTGAAAACTCCCCAAACTCCCCAAGTATCCGCATTATTTCTGGCATCCCCTCCGCCGGGTCTGCCACGTATAGTAGCAAATCGTCCGCATACAAAGATACCCGGTGTTCTTCTCCTCCTCTAAGTACTCCCCTCCACTTCTTGGAACCCCTCAACGCTATCGCCAGGGGCTCAATCGCCAGTGCAAACAATAATGGGGACAGAGGACATCCCTGCCTTGTCCCTCTATGGAGCCGAAAATATGCAGATCCCCGTCCATTCGTGACCACGCTCGCCATCGGGGCCCTATACAACAGCTGCACCCATCTAACATACCCCTCTCCAAAACCAAATCTCCTCAACACCTCCCACAAATAATCCCACTCCACTCTATCAAATGCTTTCTCGGCATCCATCGCCACTACTATCTCCGTTTCCCCCTCTGGTGGGGCCATCATCATTACCCCTAACAGCCTCCGTTATTCGTGTTCAGCTGTCTCCCCTTCACAAACCCAGTTTGGTCCTCGTGGACCATCCCCGGGACACATTCCTCTATTCTCATTGCCATTACCTTGGCCAGGATCTTGGCATCTACATTTAGGAGGGAAATAGGTCTATAGGACCCGCATTGTAGCGGGTCCTTTTCCTTCTTTAAGTGAAGCGATATCGTTGCTTCAGACATAGTCGGGGGCAGTTGTCCCCTTTCCTTTGCCTCATTAAAGGTCCTCGTCAATACCGGGGCGAGCAAGTCCACATATTTTCTATAGAATTCGACTGGGAATCCATCCGATCCCGGGGCCTTTCCCGCCTGCATGCTCCTAATTCCTTTCACCACTTCTTCTACCTCGATCTGTGCTCCCAGTCCCACCCTTTCCTGCTCTTCCACCTTGGGAAATTCCAGCCGATCCAAGAAGCCCATCATTCTCTCCCTCCCATCCGGGGGTTGAGCTTCATATAATTTTTTATAAAATGTCTTGAACACTCCATTCACTCTCTCCGCTCCCCGCTCCATCTCTCCTTCCTCATCCCTCACTCCCCCTATTTCCCTCGCTGCTCCCCTTTTCCTCAATTGGTGTGCCAGCAACCTGCTCGCCTTCTCCCCATATTCGTACTGTACACCCTGTGCCTTCCTCCATTGTGCCTCTGCAGTGCCCGTAGTCAGCAAGTCAAATTCTACATGTAGCCTTTGCCTTTCCCTGTACAGTCCCTCCCCCGGTGCTTCCGCATATTGTCTGTCCACCCTCAAAAGTTCTTGCAGCAACCGCTCCCGTTCCTTACTCTCCTGCTTCCCTTTATGTGCCCTTATTGATATCAGCTCCCCTCTAACCACCGCCTTCAACGCCTCCCAGACCACTCCCACCTGGACCTCCCCATTATCATTGAGTTCCAAGTACTTTTCAATGCACCCCCTCACCCTTAGACACACCCCCCTCATCTGCCATTAGTCCCATGTCCATTCTCCAGGGTGGGCGCCCTCCTGTTTCCTCCCCTATCTCCAAGTCTACCCAGTGTGGAGCGTGATCCGAAATGGCTATAGCCGTATACTCCGTTCCCCTCACCTTCGGGATCAACGCCCTTCCCAGCACAAAAAAGTCTATTCGCGAGTAGACTTTATGGACATAGGAGAAAAACGAGAACTCCTTACTCCTAGGTCTGCTAAATCTCCACGGGTCTACACCTCCCATCTGCTCCATAAAATCTTTAAGTACCTTGACTGCTGCCGGCCTCCTTCCAGTCCTGGATGAGTTGGGGAACCTTACATAGGCTTAATTTAACAAGATTGGTGGAACAGATGGAGGAGGATTTTAAGAGATGGGATATGGTGCCCATGTCACTGGTGGGTAGGGTGCAGGCGGTCAAAATGGTAGTCCTCCCGAGATTCCTTTTTGTGTTTCAGTGCCTTCCGGTGATGGTCACGAAGGCTTTTTTCAAGAAAATTGAGAAAAGTGTCATGAGTTTTGTGTGGGCCGGGAAGACCCCGAGAGTGAGGAGGGGGTTCTTGCAGCGTAGCAGGGATGGGGGGGGGGGCTGGCACTACCGAGCCTAAGTGAATACTACTGGGCCGCCAATATCTCAATGGTGTGTAAGTGGATGGGAGAAGGGGAGGGAGCGGCGTGGAAGAGATTGGAGATGGCGTCCTGCAAAGGAACCAGCCTACAAGCAATGGTGACAGTGCCGTTCTCCCCGAAGAAATACACCACAAGCCCAGTGGTGGTGGCAACACTAAAAATTTGGGGGCAGTGGAGACGACATAGGGGAAGAGCGGGAGCCTCGGTGCGGTCCCCGATAAGAAATAACCATAGGTTTGTCCCGGGGAGAATAGATGGGGGATTTGGAGCATGGCAGAGAGCTGGGGTTGTGCAACTGAGAGATCTGTTCGTAGACGGGACGTTTGCGAGTCTGGGAGCGCTGACAGAAAAATATGGGTTGCCCCAAGGGAATGAATTTTGATACATGCAACTGGGGGCTTTTGCGAGGCAGCAGGTGAGGGAATTCCCGCAGCTCCCGACGCAGGAGATTCAAGATAGAGTGATCTCAGGGACATGGGTGGGGGATGGTAGGGTGTCGGATATATACAGGGAAATGAGGGACGAGGGGGAGATCATGGTGGATGAGCTGAAGGGGAAATGGGAAGAAGAGCTGGGGGAAGAGATTGAGGAGGGGCTGTGGGCTGATGCCCTACGTAGGGTAAACTCGTCGTCCTCTTGCGCCAGGCTAAGCCTGATACAATTCAAGGTTTTACACAGGGCGCATATGACCGGAGCAAGGCTCAGTAAATTTTTTGGGGTAGAGGATAGGTGTGGGAGATGCTCGAGAAGCCCAGCAAACCACACCCACATGTTTTGGTCATGTCCGGCACTGCAGGGGTTCTGGGTGGGGGTGGCAAAGGTGCTTTCGAAGGTGGTGGGGGTCCGGGTCGAGCCAGGCTGGGGGTTGGCGATATTCGGGGTTGCAGGAGGCGAAAGAGGCTGATGTCTTGGCCTTTGCGTCCCTAGTAGCCCGGCGAAGGATATTGCTTATGTGGAAGGAAGCCAAACCCCTGGGCGTGGAGACCTGGATAAATGACATGGCAGGGTTTATAAAACTAGAACGGATAAAGTTTGCGCTAAGGGGTTCGGCTCAAGGGTTCACCAGGCGGTGGCAACCGTTCATTGACTACCTCGCAGAACGATAAAGGAAATGGGAAGGTAACAGCAGCAACCCGGGGGGAGGGCTCGGGTGGGTCCTCAGGGATGTGTGTGTATAGATATTTGTACCAGGTTATGTATATTGGATTGTTTGATTTTATTTTTGGAGAGTTATTATTTTTGTTATGGCAGTTGCCATTTAGTTTATATATTATTTATTTATTTGTTAAAACGGCCACTGTTATTTATATTGTTTTATTGTTGTAAAAAGGAAAACCTTTGTACTGTTTTGTTTGGCCGAAAAATTTGAATAAAATATAGATTTTTAAAAAAAGATCACTCCCAGGGTTGGGGGTGGGGGGGGTCACCACACTAACGAGCGAGCTAGCGCAGGGAAGTACCAGAGAAGGGGGAATCGTGGCACAGCTCCCGGGGGGGAGAGAGTACCTGGCAGACGGGGGAGAAGGAAGGGGGAAATATAGAGGGAGAAAGGGGAGGGGAGGCCCACAGGGGCATGGGTAAGATGGGAAAAGGGGGGTAGACAAGCCAAGGAGGTGAGCTCGGAGATAGGAGGGGAAGGGGGAGTGGGTAGAAGGCTAGCTATAATGGGGCGCAGATGGCAACAACAGAAATAAGTACACCAAGAACGGCCATCGTCGATGGCCCCCCCCCCTAACAAACGGAAACCCCAGAGTTCAGGTGCCCGTACACATGGCAAACATGGCGACAACGGCCATCTTGGATGACCCCTGGATAAAGGGGAACCCTGGAGTGGACGGGCCCGTCTCGAGTGCAGGGGCTCGTCCACCTGGCGAACATGGCGACAACGGCCATCTTCTGTGGCCCCCTGGACAAAGGGAACCCGAGCGTGCAGAGGCACATCCACAAGGTAAGTATGGTTAACCCTGCAAGGGAGGGGGAGGGGGGGGGGGGGGGGTGGACGGACTGAACTCTCCATCAGGATAGTCACGTGGAATGTCAGTGGACTTAACAGTGCAGTAAAAAGATCCAGAGCCTTCGTCCATCTGAAACATCTGAGGACCGATGTTGTCTTGCTCCAAGAGACACATCTGAGAGAGAAGGACCGTCTGTGGGGAAGAAAGAGCGGAGTGCTGCAGACTTACCAATTGTGATAGGGGGGTAGCCACACTGCTCACCAACAGGGCCGCCTTCACGGTGATAAGGATGGCCATGGATCCAGGGGGACAGTATGTCATGGTTAGTAGTGTCCTGGAAGGGGCACCAATGGTCCTCGTAAACATGATGTGGATATGTCGGCGTTGGACTGGGATGGGCAAGTCTTAAAGGTTAAAGTCCAACAGGTTTATTTGGAATCTCGAGCTTTCGGAGCATAGCTGCTCCATGAGGTGAGTGAAGAGGTTACATAAACACAGCATATATAGACAAAGCCAATGATGCAAGATGATACTTTTAATTTTAATCTTTGCAGATAATTAAGTCTTTGCAGGTCCAGATGGTGGGACCGGATGGAGGGATAATCACAGGTTAAAGAGGTGTGAATTGTCTCAAGCCAGGACAGTTGGTGGGATTTCGCTAGCCCAGGCCAGATGGTGAGGGTTAAGCGTAATGAGACATGAATCCAAGATCCCAGTTGAATCCATACTCATGTGTGCGGAACTTGGCTATAAGTTTCTGCTCGGCGATTCTGCGTTGTCACGCGTCCTGAAGGCCACCTTGGAGAACGCTTACCCAAACATCAGAGGCTGAATGCCCTTGACTGCTGAAGTGTTCCCCGACTGGAAGGGAACATTCCTACCTGGTGATTGCCGCACAATATCCGTTCATCCGTTGTCGCAGTGTCTGCATGGTCTCACCAATGTATCACGCCTTAGGACATTCTTTCCTGCAGCGTATAAAGTAGACCTTGGCTGAGTCGCACGAGTATGTACAGCGTACCTGGTGGGTGGTGTTCTCATGTGTGATGGTGGTATCCATATCGATGATCTGGCACGTCTTGCAGAGATTGCCATGACAGGGTTGTGTGGTGTCGTGGTCACTGTTCTGAAGGCTGAGTAGTTTGCAGCAAACAATGGTCTGTTTGAGGTTGCGCGGTTGTTTGAAGGCAAGTGGTGGGGGTGTGGGGATGACCTTGGCAAGATGTTCGTCGTCATCGATGACGTGTTCAAGGCTCTGAAGGAGGTGTTGTAGATTCTCCGCTCTGGGGAAGTACTGGACGACGAAGGGTATTCTGTTGGTTGTGTCCCATGTTTGTCTTCTGAGGAGGTGGGTGCGGGTTTTTGTTATGGCGCGTTGGAACTGTCGATCAATCAGTCAAGCGCCATATCCGGTTCTGACGAGGACATCTTTCAGCGTCTGTAGATGTCTGTTACGTTCCTCCTCATCTGAGCAGATCCTGTGTATATGGAGAGCTTGTCCATAGGGGATGGCTTCTTTAATGTACTTAGGGTGGAAGCTGGAGAAGTGGAGCATCGTGAGGTTATCCGTGGGCTTGCGGTAAAGCGAAGTGCTGAAGTGACCGTCCTTGATGGAGATGCTTGTGTCCAAGAATGAAACTGATTTTGGAGAGTAGTCCATGGTGAGTCTGATGGTGGGATGGAACTTATTAATGTCATCGATCTAGCGTTGGTTGAAGGTCCTGTGTGGTGAAGAGGTCTTGTTTGAAGTTGTGCATTAAGGTGTTGGCGTATTGAGGTGCAAATTTGGTTACCATGGCTGCTCTGTGTGTCTGGATGAAGACCTTGTTGTCGAAGGTGAAGATGTGATCCAGGATGAAGCGGATGAGTTGCAGAATTGCGCCTGGAGATTGGCAGTTGTTGGTCATGACCACATCCCCACCACCAGGTGCGCGGTACATACTCATGCGACTTGGCCAACGCTGTCTATCTCATACGCTGCAGGAAAGGATGTCCCGAGGCGTGGTACATTGGTGAGACCATGCAAATGCTGCGACAACAGAGGAACTGACATCGCACGACAATCACCAGGCAGGAATGCTCCCTTCCAGTCGGGGAACACTTCAGCAGTCAAGGGCATTCAGCCTCTGATCTCCGGGTAAGCGTTCTCCAAGGTGGCCTTCAGTTCGCACGACAGCACAGAATCGCCGAGCAAAGAACAAAGAACAAAGAAAAGTACAGCACAGGAACAGGCCCATCGGCCCTCCAAGCCCGTGCTGACCATGCTACCCGACTAAACTACAATCTTCTACACTTCCTGGGTCTGTATCCCTCTATTCCCATCCTATTCATGTATTTGTCAAGATGCCCCTTAAATGTCACTATCGTCCCTGCTTCCACCACCTCCTCCGGTAGCGAGTTCCAGGCACCCACTACCCTCTGTGTAAAAAAAACTTGCCTCATACATCTACTCTAAACCTTGCCCCTCGCACCTTAAACCTATGCCCCCTAGTAATTGACCCTTCTACCCTGGGGAAAAGCCTCTGACTATCCATTCTGTCTATGCCCCTCATAATTTTATAGACCTCCAACAGGTCGCCCCTCAACCTCCGTCGTTCCAGTGAGAACAAACCGAGTTTATTCAACCGCTCCTCATAGCTAATGCTCTCCATACCAGGCAACATTCTGGTAAATCTCTTCTGCACCCTCTCTAAAGCCTCCACAGCCTTCTGGCGACCAGCATTGAACACTATACTCCAAGTGTGGCCTAACTACAGCTGCAACATGATTTGCCAATTCTTATACTCAATGCCCCGGCCAATGAAGGCAAGCATGCCGTATGAGTGAGCAGAAATGATAGCCAAGTTCCGCACGCATGAGTATGGCCCCAACCGGAACCTTGGGTTCATGTCTCACTACATTTAACCCTCACCATCTGGCCTGCGCTTGCAAAATCCCACCAACTGTCTTGGCTTGAGACAATTCACACCTCTTTAACCTGCAATTATCCCCATGTGATTATCCGTCTCTCCAGTCGCACCGTCTGGACCTGTAAAGACTTAATTACCTGCAAAGACCCGCATTGAAAGTATCATCTTGCATCATTGGCTTTGTCTATATATGCTGTGTTTGTGTTACTTACGTTTTCACTCACCTGATGAAGGAGCTACGCTCCGAAAGCTTGTGATTCCAAATAATCCTGTTAGACTTTAACCTGGTGTTGTAAGACTTCTTACTGTGCTCTCATAAATGTGTACGCGCCCAACTGGGATGATGTGGAATTCATGAAGAAAATCATGGCAGAAATCCCTGACATAGACTCAGGGGGAACTTTAACTGCATACAGAACCATGGACGGACAGATCCTGCCCCAAATCAGGGAAACTATCAAACATGGCGAGAGAGTTGAACAACCTCATGGAGCAGATGAAGGCAGTTGACCCATGAAGTTTCACGCACCCAGGGGAGAAGGAGTTATTCTTCTCTCAGGTACACAGGGTCTACACCAGGATCGACTTTTTCATAGTGTGGACAGCGTGCTTCCAGGATAGTAGGGGCAGATGACCGCACAATCGTAATTTCCGACCACGCATACATGAAGATAAGCTGGACATAACGCCCCCCCCCCCCCCTCCTTCATGGAGGCTGGACACGGCCCTCCTTGCTGACGAGGCATTCTGTGAAGAGATATCACAAGCTATAAACAGGTACGTTACTAACAACCAGAATAGAGAGGTCTCACCCTCCACGTTCTGGCAGGCACTGAAGGCGGTGATAAGAGTGGAAATTATTGCATACAAAGCACGCAAAGACATGAAGGAGAGGACGGCCAGGGAACAGCTGATCGACTCCATACTGGAGGTGGATCGGCAGTACTCCACGGCCCCGACCGTGGAACTACTGACGAAGAGAGAGAAGCTACAAATGGACTTTGGCCTGATCTCCACTGGGGAAGCAGTGCACCAGCTCCGCCAGACACAGTTGACATTTTATGAGCATGGAGACAAAGTCAGCCACCTTCTACCCTACCACCAACTGAGAAAACAGGCAACCATGAGGATAATAACCCAGATAAAAGACAGGAGCGGCAAGCTAGTTGCAGTGCTAGAACAGATCAATGAACAATTCTATCACTGTGCGGCCACCGCAGAAAGAGTACGGGGATGGGCCAAGAGAATGGGGTGGGTGAGGATAGAGGAACGTTCCTGTACAGGTACATCCCTCCAAGTGTGAGCCACAATCGCACTCGCATCCCCCCCGCTCTCCGGACGTGGAATCAAATGAGGCACCACTTCAGACTAACCAAAATGGCCCCAATCTGCAATAATCACCGGTTCACTCCTGCAACAATGGATGCCTCCTTCAAGAGGTGGAGACAAGTCGAGGGGACACTGATGGTTAGGGACATGTACACGAAGTAGAGTAGCGACCCTGGGGAAACTCATGGAGTTTCAGCTTCCGAGAGGGAATGATCGGAGGTTCATAGAAGTCACAAATTTCCTCCAAGGAAACTATGACGTACCCCAGATACCTGAATATTCACTATTAGAAAGACACTGGCGTCCTAAGGGAAGGGAACTGCGCGGACATGTATGGCCAACTGTTAGAAGAGGTGCGCTCACCCCTGGACGAGCCAAAGAATAAATGGGATGAAGAACTCGGCAGGGAGAGAGGGGGAAGACTCTGGATCGAAGCACTGCACAGGGCAAACTTCACCTCCACATGCGCAGGGCTGAGCCTAACACAACTAAAGATCGTGCGCAGGGTGCACCTAACGATCTGTCCAATGTCAGGTTCTGTACACAGTTGAAATCACCCAACATGATTAATTGGTGAGTGTCCAAGTCCTGCATTTTGGCCATCGTTTTCTTGACAAACACTGCATCGTCCCTATTTACCAGAACTACCGGGACCCCTTCCAGGGTCCCGTTGGTCATTACGTACTGCCAGCAGAGGGCAGTAAAACGGAGCTGCTGATTGGCTGTGTGGGGAAAATTTGCATCAGTGCATTGCGATCACTGCATCCAGAAAGCATACCTGAGCAAGACACTGTAGGTTTTCAAGTCAAGGCAAGCACCCAGCAGAGGGCAGTAGAGAGGAGATGCTGATTGGTTGTTGCGGGGAAAATTTGCATCAGTGCATTGCGGTCACTGCATCCAGAAAGTGTACCTGAGCAAGACAATCTGGGTGTTCAAGTCAAGGCAAGAATCCAGCAGAGGGCAGTAGAGCGGATATGCTGATTGGCTGTTGCGGGGGACATTTGCATCAGTACATTGCGGTCACTGTATCTTGAAGGTGGTTTGTGGAGAAGCTGTTGTCAAGTGACAGTTAAACCTGAAACACTTCTTCAGTCTTTCCCTCCCTACCTGCTCAAGTCAAGGCAAGCATCCAGCTGAGGGCAGTAGAGCGGAGATGCTGATTGGCTGTTGCGGGGAACATTTGCATCAGTACATTGCGGTCACCGTATCTTGAAGGTGGTTTGTGGAGGAGCAGTTGTCAAGCGACAGTTAAACCTGAAACACTTCTTCAGTGTTTCTCTCCCTACCTCCTCCTCTAACCAAAAAAATAAAGACAATCACTGTAAGGATCCCAGCCGAGTAAAGATCAAGAGGGAGACTCGAGGGCAGGTAGAAGTGGAAAGAAGTTGAACTGTGACATCACAGCCTGCAGTGAAAGAGCACAAGGAGAGCGGCGGGGACTCAGTGAAAGAGCGCGAGGAGAGCGGCGGAAACTCAGTGAAAGAGCGCGAGGAGAGCGGCGGAGACTCTGTGAAAGAGCGCAAGGAGAGCGGCAGGGACACAGGATAAAAGCGCGAGGAGAGCGGTGGGGCACAGGATAAAAGCGCGAGGAAAGCGGCGGGGACACAGGATAAAAGAGCGCGAGGAGAGCGGCGGGGACACAGGATAAAAGAGCGCGAGGAGAGCGGCGGGGACACAGGATAAAAGAGCGCGAGGAGAGCGGCGGGGACATAGCTGCCGGAGAAGCGGCCTTCAGATTTTCGGCGGGAGCAGTGGCCAGCGGTCTGTCTCGAAGGTAGGTTTTCCTCTTTAAAAACGTACCTTGAAAAGTGACATCACAGCAAAGCAGTGACCTGATTGGCTGGTAAGGAAAGTGCTCCAATTAGCAGTAGCTGGGAGAAATTTAACACTTCGTGTATTGGTAAGTATTGTGATTGGTAAGTAAAATCTTTATTCCTTTCACTTATTCATTATTTGATATTATATTTGTAATCAGTTACGGTAAAGTGTAAAAATGGCAGAGGATCCCAGACCCATGTTATGCTCCTCGTACTCAATGTGAGAGTTCAGGGACGCGGACGATGCCCCTGACTCCTTCATGTGCGGGAGGTGTGTCCAGCTGCAGCTCCTGTTATGAAATGAAATGAAATGAAAATCGCTTATTGTCACAAGTAGGCTTCAAATGAAGTTACTGTGAAAAGCCCCTAGTCGCCACATTCCAGCGCCTGTTCGGGGAGGCTGTTATGGGTTAGACCGCATGACGGCTCTGGAGTTGCGGATGGACTAACTTTGGAGCATCCGCGATGCTGAGGAGGTCGTGGATAGCACATTCAGTGAGTTGGTCACACCACAGATTAGGATTGGTGAGGGAGACAGGGAATGGGCGACCAAAAGGCAGAGAAAGAGCAGGAAGGCAGTGCAGGTGTCCCCTGCGGTCATCTCCCTCCAAAACAGGTATACCGTTTTGGATACTGTTGGGGGAGATGACTCACCAGGGGAAGGCAGTAGTAGCCAGGCTCATGGCACCGTGGCTGGCTCTGTTGCACAGAAGGGCGGGAAAAAGACTTTCAGGGCTACAGTCATAGGGGATTCAATCGTAAGGGGAGTAGACAGGCATTTCTGTGGTCGAAAACGAGACTCCCGAATGGTATGTTGCCTCCCGGGTGCACGGGTCAGGGATGTCTCAGATCGGCTGCAGGACATACTGAAGGGGGAGGGTAAACAGCCAGTTGTCATGGTGCATATAGGCACCAACGATATAGGTAAAAAACGGGATGAGGTCCTACAATCAGAATTTAGGGAGTTAGGAGAGAAGTTAAAAAGTAGGACCTCAAAGGTAGTAATCTCAGGATTGCTACCAGTGCCACGAGACAGTCAGAGTATAAATTCAAGAATAGTCAGAATGAATACGTGGCTTGAGAGATGGTGCAGGAGAGAGGGGTTCAGATTTTTGGGATATTGGAACCGGTTCTGGGGGCGGTGGGGCCATTACAAATCGGATGTCTACATCTGGGCAGGACTGGAACCAATGTCCTAGGGGGTGCGTTTGCTAACACTGTTGGGGAGGTTTTAAACTAATGTGGCAGGGGGATGGGAACCAGATTAGGAAGTTAGAGGTCAGTAAAGAGGCAGCAACTAAAGCCAGTAAAGTACTAGATAATAAACTCAATGTGACTAAGGGGAAGAGTAGACAGGGAAGAGATGATGAACGCAAAGGGACAGGTGGTCTGAGGTGCATTTGTTTCAATGCGAGAAGTGTAGCAGGGAAGGCAGATGAACTTAGGGCTTGGATTAGTACCTGGGAATATGATGTCGGTATTGCTGAGACTTGGTTGAGGGAAGGGCAAGACTGGCAACTAAATATCCCAGGGTATAGATGCTTCAGGAGGGATAGAGAGGGAGGTAAAAGGGGTGGAGGAGTTGCATTACTGGTCAGAGATAATATCACAGCTGTGATTAAGGAGGGCACGATGGAGGATTCGAGCACTGAGGCAATATGGATAGAGCTAAGAAATAGGAAGGGTGCAGTAACACTGTTGGGACTTTACTACAGGCCTCCCAAAAGCGAGCGTGAAGTAGAGGTACAAACATGTAGACAGATTATAGAAAAATGTAGGAGCAATAGGGTGGTCGTGATGGGAGATTTTAACTTCCTCAACATTGAATGGGACTCATGTAGTGTTGGAGGCGTAGATGGAGCAGAATTTGTAAGGAGCATCCAGGAAAGTTTTTTCGAGCAGTATGTAAATAGTCCAACTCGGGAAGAGGCCATACTGGCCCTGGTATTGGGGAATGATCCCAGCCAGGTGGTTGAAGTTTCAGTCGGTGATTACTTTGGGAATAGCGATCACAATTCCGTAGGTTTTAGAATACTCATGGACAAAGACGAGAGTGGTCCTAAAGAAAGAATGCTAAATTGGGGAAAGGCCAAGTATAACAAAACTCGGCAGGAGCTAGGGAATGTGGATTGGGAGCAGCTGTTTAAGGATAAATCCACATTTGAAATGTAGGAGTCTTTTAAGGAAAGGTTGATTAGAGTGCAGGACAGACATGTCCCTGTGAAAATGAGGGATAGAAATATCAAGATTAGGGAACCATGGATGACGGGGGGAATTGTGAGACTAGCTAAGATGAAAAAGGAAGCATACATAAGATCGGGAAAGTAGGACAAATCTCAAACGCGCAAGAGGGCTAAAAGGGGTTATGAAATATCTTTGGCTAACAGGGTTAAGGAAAACCCCAAAGCCTTTTATTCGTATATAAGGAGCAAGAGGGTAACTAGAGAAAGGATTGACCCACTCAAAGACAAAAGAGGGAATTTATGCGTGGAGTCAGAGGAAATGGGTGAGATTCTTAATGAGTACTTTGCATTGGTATTCACCAAGGGGAGGGACATGACGGATGTTGAGGCTAGGGATGGATGTTTAAATACTCTAGGTCCGGTCGGCATAAGGAGGGGACGGGTTTGTCAGCTGGGTTAAACTCCTCTATGGGGCCCCAACGGCAAGTGTGGTCACAGGCCGGCAAAGGTCGGAGTATTTTCGACTACACAGAGGAACAAGACAGGGATGCCCGCTGTCCCCATTACTGTTCGCGCTGGCAATTGAACCACTGACCATAGCGCTGAGAGACTCCAGAAAATGGAGAGGGGTGATTAGAGGGGGAGAGGAACACCGAGTGTCACTCTACGCGGATAACCTACTGCTGTATGTGACGGACCCAGTGGGGGGGATGACAGAGGTCATGCAGATATTGAGGGAGTTTGGAGATTTCTCGGGATATAGGCTTAACATGGGAAAGAGTGAGCTTTTTGTGATACACCCTGGGGACCAGAGTAGAGGGATAGATGGCCTACCGCTAAGGAGAGTGGAAAGAAACTTCCAATACCTGGGGATTCAGATAGCCAGGAGCTGGGGAACCTTACACAGACTCAATCTGGCACGGTTGGTGGAACAAATGGAAGAGGATTTCAAAAGGTGGGACATGCAGCCGATGTCACTGGCGGGCAGAGTGCAGGCAATTAAGATGATGGTCCTCCCGAGGTTCCTATTTGTGTTCCAATGTCGCCCTATACTGATCACTAAGGCCTTCTTTAAAAAAATAGATAGGAGCATCACGAGCTTCGTGTGGGCAGGGAAGGCCCCGAGGGTAAGGAGGGGGTTTCTACAACGTAGCAGAGACAGAGGGGGACTGGCGTTGCGAATTTGGGCGACTACTACTGGGCCGCCAACGTGGCAATGATTCGTAAATGGATGATAGAGGGAGAGGGAGCGGCGTGGAAAAGGTTGGAGATGAAGTCCTGCAAAGGGACGAGTTTAAAAGCACTGGTGACGGCGCCACTACCGCTCTCCCCAAAACAATTTACCACGAACCCAGTGGTGGCAGTAACATTAAGTATCTGGGGGCAATGGAGGCGACAGAGGGGTGTGATGGGAGCCTCAGTGTGGTCCCCGATCAGGAACAACCATAGGTTTGCCCCAGGGAGGCTGGACGGAGGATTCCAGAGCTGGCACCGGGTAGGAATCAGGAGAGTGGGAGATTTATTTATAGACGGGACGTTTGCTAGCTTGGGAGCGCTTGAGGAAAAGTATGAGCTGCCCCGGGGAAATTTCTTTAGATGTATGCAGGTGAGAGCGTTCACGAAACAACTGGTGAGGGAATTTCTGCTGCTCCCGACACAAGGGATCCAGGACAGGGTGCTTTCGGGGGTGTGGGTCGGGGAGGGCAAAGTGTCCGAGATATACCGGGAGATGAGAAAAGAGGGGGAGGAGCTGGTGGGCGAACTGAAGGGAAAATGGGAAGAAGAGCTCGGGGAGGAGATCGAGGAGGGTTTGTGGGCTGATGCCCTAAGCAGGGTAAATTCCTCTTCCTCGTGTGCCAGGCTTAGCCTGATCCAATTTAAGGTGCTGCATAGAGCACACATAACGGGAGCAAGATTGAGCAGGTTCTTTGGAGTGGAGGACAAGTGTGGGAGGTGTGGGGGAAGCCCGGCGAACCACACACATATGTTTTGGTTGTGTCCGGCACTGGAGGGATATTGGAAGGGAGTGACGGGAGTGATTTCGAAGGTTGTGAAGGTCCGGGTCAAACCAGGCTGGGGGTTAGCTCTATTTGGAGTAGCGGATGAGCCGGGAGTGCAGGAGGCGAAAGAGGCCGATGTCGTGGCCTTTGCGTCCCTAGTAGCCCGGCGCAGGATTTTACTCATGTGGAAGGATGCGAAACCCCCCCGGACTGGAGGCCTGGATAAACGATATGGCGGGGTTCATAAAACTGGAGCAGATGAAGTTTGCGCTGAGAGGATCGGCTCAAGGGTTCACCAGACGGTGGCAACCATTCCTCGACTACCTAGCGGAACGTTAGGGGGAAGATAGATGACCAGCAGCAGCAACCCGGGGGGGGGGGGGGGGAGGGGGCGGGGGGAGGGGGGGGGAGGGGGCGGGGGGGGGGGGGAGTATTACTTCGTGTTATTTGGTTAGTTTACCATGTTAGTTAGACAATGTTATTTTGCAGTTATGGTGTTACCTTTTTTTTTGATTTGTAAGGGAAAAAACTGTGTTTGAAAACTTTAATAAAATATATATATTTTTTTAAAAGTCGGCATAAGGAAGGGGGGCGTTTTGAGTATTCTAAAAGGCATTAAGGTGGACAAGTCCCCAGGTCCGGATGGGATCTATCCCAAGTTGCTGAGGGAAGCGAGAGACGAAATAGCTGGGGCCTTAACAGATATCTTTGCAGCATCCTTGAGCACGGGTGAGGTCCCGCAGGACTGGAGAATTGCTAATGTTGTCCCTTTGTTTCAAAAAGGTAGCAGGGATAATCCAGGGAATTATAGACCTGTGAGCTTGACGTCAGTGGTAGGCAAACTGTTGGAGAAGATAGAACATAACAGCGCAGTACAGGTCCTTCGGCCCTCGATGTTGTGCCGACCTGTGAAACCACTCTAAAGCCCATCTACACTATTCCCTTATTGTCCATATGTCTATCCAATGACCATTTGAATGTCCTTAGTGTTGGCGAGTCCACTACTGTTGCAGGCAGGGCATTCCACACCCGTACGACTCTCTGAGTAAAGAACCTACCTCTGACACCTGTCTTATATCTATCTCCCCTCAATTTAAAGGTATGTCCCCTCGTGCTAGACATCACCATCCGAGGAAAAAGGCTCTCACTGTCCACCCTATCCAATCCTCTGATCATCTTGTATGCCTCAATTAAGTCACCTCTTAACCTTCTTCTCTCTAACGACAACAGCCTCAAGTCCCTCAGCCTTTCCTCATAAGATCTCCCCTCCATACCAGGCAACATTCTGGTAAATCTCCTCTGCACCCTTTCCAATGCTTCCACATCCTTCCTATAATGAGGCGACCAGAATTGCACGCAATACTCCAAATGCGGCCGCACCAAAGTGTTGTATAGCTGCAACATGACCTCATGGCTCCTAAACTCAATCCCTCTACCAATAAAAGCTAACACACAGTATGCCTTCTTAACAACCCTCTCAACCTGGGTGGCAACTTTCAGGGATCTATGTACATGGACACCGAGATCTCTCTGCTCACCCACACTGCCAAGAATCATACCATTAGCCCAGTACTCAGTCTTCCTGTTATTCCTTCCAAAATGAATCACCTCACACTTTTCTGCATTAAACTCCATTTGCCACCTCTCAGCCCAGTGCTGCTTGTATCATCCTTCCGCACTGTCCACAACTCCACCGACTTTAGTGCCATCTGCAAATTGACTCACCCATCCTTCTACGCCCTCCTCTAGGTCATTTATAAAAATGACAAACAGCAGTGGCCCCAAAACAGATCTTTGTGGTACACCACTAGTAACTGGACTCCAGTCTGAACATTTCCCATCAACTACCACCCTTTGTCTTCTTCCAGCTAGCCAATTTCTGATCCAAACTGCTAAATCACCCTGAATCCCATGCCTCCGTATTTTCTGCAGTAGCCTACCATGGGGAACCTTATCAAACGCTTTACTGAAATCCATATACACATCAACTGCTTTACCCTCATCCACCTGTTTGGTCACCTTCTCAAAGAACTCAATAAGGTTTGTGAGGCACGACCTACCCTTCACAAAACCGTGTTGACTATTTCTAATCAAATTATTCCTTTCCAGATGATTATACATCCTATCTCTTATAAACCTTTCCAAGATTTTTCCCACAACAGAAGTAAGGCTCACTGGTCTATAGTTACAGGGGTTATCTCTACACCCCTTCTTGAACAAGGGGACAACATTTTCTATCCTCCAGTCTTCTGGCACTATTCCTGTAGACAAAGATGACTTAACGATCAAGGCCAAAGGCTCAGCAATCTCCTCCCTAGCTTCCCAGAGAATCCTAGGATAAATCCCATCCGGCCCAGGGGACTTATCTATTTTCACACTTTCCAGAATTGCTCACACCTCCTCCTTATGAACCTCAAGCCCCTCTAGTCCAGTAGCCTGAATCTCAGTATTCTCCTCGACAACATTGTCTTTTTCCTGTGTGAATACTGATGAAAAATATTCATTTAGCACCTCTCCCATCTCCTCGGACTCCAAGCACAACTTCCCACTACTGTCCTTAACTGGCCCTACTCTTACCCTAGTCATTCTTTTATTCCTGACATATCTATAGAAAGCTTTAGGGTTATCCTTGATCCTACCTGCCAAAGACTTCTCATGTCCCCTCCTGGCTTTTCCTAGCTCTCTCTTTAGGTCCTTCCTAGCTAACTTGTAACTCTCGGGCGCCCTAACTGAACCTTCCTGTCTCATCTTTACATAAGTCTCCTTCTTCCTTTTGACAAGTGTTTTGACTGCTTTAGTAAACCACGGTTCCCTCACTCGACCACTTCCTCCCTGCCTGACAGGTACATACTTATCAAGGACACGCAGTAGCTGTTCCTTGAACAAGCTCCACATTTCCATTGTGCCCATCCCCTGCAGTTTTCCTCTCCATCCGATGTATCCTAAGTCTTGCCTCATCGCATCATAATTGCCTTTCCCCCAGATATAACTCTTGCCCTGCGGTATATACCTATCCCTTTCTATCACTAAAGTAAACGTAATCGAATTGTGGTCACTATCACCAAAGTGCTCACCTACCTCCAAATCTAACACCTGTCCTGGTTCATTACCCAGTACCAAATCCAATATCGCCTCGCCTCTCGTTGGCCTATCTACATACTGTGTCAGGAAACCCTCCTGCACACATTGGACAAAAACAGACCCATCTAATGTACTCAAACTATAGCGTTTCCAGTCAATATTTGGAAAGTTAAAGTCCCCCATAACAACTACCCTGTTGCTTTCACTCCTATCCAGAATCATCTTTGCAATCCTCTCCTCTACATCTCTGGAACTTTTCGGAGGCCTATAGAAAACCCCTAACAGGGTGACCTCTCCTTTCCTGTTTCTAACCTCAGCCCATACTACCTCAGTAGACGAGTCCTCATCAAACGTCCTTTCTGCCACCGTAATACTGTCTTTGACTAACAATGCCACCCCTCCCCCTCTTTTACCACCTTCCCTGAGCTTACTGAAATATCTAAATCCCGGCACCTGCAACAACCATTCCTGTCCCTGCTCTATCCATGTCTCTGAAATGGCCACAACATCGAAGTCCCAGGTACCAACCCATGCCGCAAGTTCACCCACCTTATTCCGGATGCTCCTGGCATTGGAGAAGACACACTTTAAACCACCTTCCTGCCTGCCGGTACACTCCTGCAACTTTGAAACCCTACTCATGACCTCACTACTCTCAACCCCCTGTATACTGGAGCTACAATTCAGGTTCCCAAGCCCCTGCTGAACTAGTTTAAACCCTCCCGAAGAGCATTAGCAAATTTCCCCCCCAGAATATTGGTACCCCTCTGGTCCAGGTGCAGACCATCCCGTTTGTAGAGGTCCCACCGACCCCAGAATGAGCCCCAATTATCCAGAAATCTGAAATCCTCCCTCCTGCACCATCCCTGTAGCCACTTGTTAAACTCCTCTCTCTCTCTATTCCTCGTCTGGCTATCACGTGGCACGGGTAACAACCCAGAGATACTAACTCTGTTTGTCCTAGATCTAAGTTTCCACCCTAACTCCCGGAATTCCTGCCTTACATCCCCATCAATTTGTGCGAGACATCACGCACCCTGGCACCTGGGAGGCAACACACCAACCGTGAGTCTCTCTCGTTCCCGCAGAATCTCCTATCTATCCCCCTAACTATGGAGTCTCCAATGACTAATGCTCTACTCCTCTCCCCCCTTCCCTTCTGGGCAACAGGGACAGACTCTGTGCCAGAGACCTGAGGGATAGGATCTATTCACATTTGGAAGAAAATAGACTTATCAGTGATAGGCAGCATGGTTTTGTGCAGGGAAGGTCATGTCTTACAAACCTAATAGAATTCTTTGAGGAAGTGACAAAGTTAATTGATGAGGGAAAGGCTGTAGATGTCATATACATGGACTTCAGTAAGGCATTTGATAGTTTCCCATGGCGGGTTGATGGAAAAAGTGAAATCGTATGGGGTTCAGGGTGTACTAGCTAGATGGATAAAGAACTGGCTGGGCAACAGGAGACAGAGTAGTGGTGGAAGGGAGTGTTTCAAAATGGAGAAAGGTGACTAGTGGTGTTCCACAGGGATCAGTGCTCGGACCACTGTTGTTCGTGATATACATAAATGATCTGGACGAAAGTACTGGTGGTCTGAATAGCAAGTTTGCAGATGATACTAAGATTGGTGGAGTTGCAGATAGCGAGGAGGACTGTCAGAGAATACAGCAAAATATACATAGATTGGAGAGTTGGACAGAGAAATGGCAGATGGAATTCAATCCAGGCAAATGCGAGGTGATGCATTTTGGAAGATCCAATTCAAGAGCGGACTATACGTTCAATGGAAGAGTCCTGGGGAAAATTGATGTAGAGAGATCTGGGAGTTCAGGTCCATTGTACCCTGAAGGTGGCAACGCAGGTCGATAAGAGTGGTCAAGAAGGCATACAGCATGCTTGCCTTCATTCGACGGGGTATTGAGTACAAGAGTCGGCAGGTCATGTTACAGTTGTATAGGACTTTGGTTAGGCCACATTTGGAATACTGCGTGCAGTTCTGGTCGCCACATTACCAGAAGGATGTGGATGCTTTAGAGAGGGTGCAGAGGAGGTTCACCAGGATGTTGCCTGGTATGGAGGGTGCTAGCTATGAAGAAAGGTTGAGTAGATTAGGATTGTTTTCGTTGGAAAGACGGAGGTTGAGGGGGGGACCTGATTGAGGTGTACAAAATTATGAGGAGTATGGACAGGGTGGATAGCAACAAGCTTTTTTCAAGAGTGGGGGTGTCAATTACAAGGGGCCACGATTTCAAGGTGAGAGGGGAAAGTTTAAGGGAGATGTGCGTGGAAAGGTTTTTGCGCAGAGGGTGGTGGGTGCCTGGAACACTTTGCCAGCGGAGGTGGTAGAGGCAGGCACGATAGCATCATTTAAGATGCATCTAGACAGATATATGAACGGGCGGGGAACAGAGGGAAGTAGATCCTTGGAAAATAGAAGACAGGTTTAGATAAAGGATCTGGATCGGCGCAGGCTTGGAGAGCCGAAGAGCCTGTTCCTGTGCTGTAATTTTCTTTGTTCTTGTTCTTTGTTCTGCCAGGCGCAACCTCCCCCTCGGGAGGCACGCTGCGGCTTCCTCCTTTACTGTACTCCCATACACCAGCTTACTCGCTAGTGTAGCGGCTCCCCTCTTGAACCCCAGTCTGCCTCCTCTTCCCCCATCGCCCGCGCCATCTCCACCTCTCAGCTCTTGCAACTCACAATCTAGCCCTTGTGCACTGTCACTGCTTGCCCAGACCATTATTCTGGATGAATTTGTTGGCCTCCTCCGTGGTGTCGAAATAATACTCTTTACCCCTGGTGTGTGACCCATAACTTTGCTGGGTAAAGCATGCCAAATCGCGCCTTATTTTTCTACAGGGTGGATTTGGCGCTGGTAAATTAGGCCCGGTGCTTGGGCAGGTCTACCCCAATGTCTTGGTACAAGTGGGATGGAATGTCTATCCCACTTGTACCCTCTCCCGCCTTTCACCCACCTCAGATTCTGTTCTTTGTCCTGGCACTTGTTAGTGCCCATGGAGGCTCAGTGGCTCTGGGCCGCTGCCAAAGCGGCTTAGCGAAGCCTGAGGCTGTGCTGAGAACTCTGCAATCGGCCATTCCTGGTTCCATTCCACCTTGTGTGGCTGCCAGCTCAGAGGCTGAGGTTTCCCTCCACTCATTTGTGCTGGCTTTTCTACTGGGCGGTTGGTTCTTTCTAATTTTTTTCTTCCTATCGCTGGTTGATGCAATTTGCGGAGGTTAGGCAAGAAGTGTTGTGGATATTTTTGGTGTCCATTTGCTGGAGTTAAAAGGTCGAAATTGAGGATTCCGCCACTGGAAGTCTCGCCTCATCATTTTAGACCAGCTGACATTCCACTCCAGTGCCCATTTGGGTGAGATTGCTCCCACCTGATTTTTTTCTTGAATCATAAGCAGAGAACCATAGAATCCCTACAGTGCAGAAGTCCGTTTGGCCCATCTAGTCTGCACTGACCCTCTGAAAGAGCGTCCTGCCCACTCCCCCGCTCTATCCTTGTAAGCTCACTAACCTACACATCTTTGGACGCAAAGGGATAATTTAACAAGGCCAAACCACCTAGCATGCACATTTTTTGGACTGTGGGAGGAAACAGGGAGAATATGCAAACCCAAGACCTGAATTGAACCTGTGTTCCTGGCACTGTGAAGCAGTTATGTTAGCCACCGTGATGCCTTTTCACCTGTGATTGTTTCTGCAGCACAACCATACGAGTCCCCAGTTTGTACCAATGTGATTGTGTGTATAAAATATATAGTCCGAGTCGGATTGTCACTCCGCTCCTATTTCTTTATCGTGCAATCTTTTTGATCCTGCTTCGCCTGACCTTCCGACTCATTTCAGATGAGAACTTTGCAGTGCAGTGTGCTCCTAAAGCCTTCAGTCGAGCGCTGTTCAGAGTCAAGGAGGCCATGTCCCCTTTTTTTATGGCACCAACTGCAATACAGGTAGGTTTGTCAGGTAAGTGGTTAGAATTAGGGACAGGAGTGAGTGTGGAGACATAGGGTGAGGATGTCCCCATGGGTGGCTGGTGTAGGTCTGTAAAATATTACCCAGAAGCTGAGTGGTTTGAATTTTTTTTGGGATAACTATTGATATAATGTAGTTGGAACCATCTGAAGTTTGTGATTTTAAATTCCATTACCAGATGGTTCCTATTGCAGGTGACTGCCCAGTAGATGTTTAAACTTCCTGGGCAATTGCTATGCAAATCTTATCTGGGAACTTGGGGGGGCAAGGGCCCCCCAGCCTATCGTAGGGGGGGTACCCTCCCCAAATACACTGCTCTGAAGCTCATGTGTTACAGCCCAATGGATGTCTTTATGTCTGGAATACCAGTGTCTGCCTTTGACTGTTTTTAACAGTGGTACAAAGAACCAGTGCAACATTCGTCATTGCTTTTGGCCTGTAATGTAGTGCTTATCACTATTTGGTTATGGAGCAGGACATAATTGTTGTGACCACTTCACCATCAGTGCAAGCAAGGGAATATGCTCCATTCAATCTAATGTCTGTAGATACTAACTGCTTTGTACTTCTATCTTCTAGAGATGTGAGATTGGCACTGGAGAAGCTAGGGGGTAGCAGTGAGGTGGAAGAAGGGATGCTTCCAAAGATCAGAAAACAGGTAAAAGAAAAGGCATAGACTTCTTTACATCTCTCTACACCAAAATTCAGTGACCAACCACACTGGAATTAAGACCAGGTGGTCTTGTCAGGGATCGAGTGGTCAGTGGGTCAGAGACACTGTCCTGTCAAGAATTGGATGATCCATTCACCCACCTTTACTCCATATCCCTGGATATCCTTTCCCAAAAATCATATCCTGAAATTTTCAATTGTTCCCCAGGAGCGAGTACAGTTTTCCACAAATCGATGATTTTCACCCACTCGACTCACAAAGGAAACAGGCCAGAACTTCAACAAGAACAAAATAACATACTTTAAATGAAATCCATTCTGAGCTGGTTTCCACCTTCCATGATGACAGCAGTATTAATGCATTAAGTGTTAATGAGCAAAACAACTATCACTGCTGCCTCTGTGCCTTTTATTTACACCCAAGAGTAAATTTGAAAAGTTGTTTGTAACCTCTGAAAATCCTAACGTGCTTTATAATTAAGTAATTTTGAAGTTGTAAAGTAGGAAATGCTACTGCAGTGAAATGTCACCTGGATTATATTCAAGACTGCAGTTGGTCTTGAACTTATCAAATTCTAACTCTCAACCAATAAAGTAGAGGGTGCTTTATTCAGCATTTAACCCCTGCCCTGAGAGTGTTTGCAGTGAAAAGCACTGACATCTCTCATCCTGATGAATAACTGGTTTTACAAGATGTTTCTGGTTATTTTGTTAACAGATCAAGATGCTCTGTCAGAAAGATATTGTCATTTGGAAGCTGCTAAGGCTGGAGATGGTGCAGATGAATGTCACTCAACAGCTTGAACGTATTAATCTCCAGAAACAACCAGAGCATCTGGCGACCCTGACTGAACGGATTGAGCAACTGAACAAGAGCTTGACCGGTGTGTAAGAGGAATTGATCCAAAGCCAATGGGGATATGGGGCAGATTGCCAAAAGGCCAAATGTAATTATGAAAAAATGTCTGCTGAAAAGGCTCATGTGAAATTGGGTTTGGTCTTAATACATCCCACCTTACCTAATATGTCAGCAGACTCACCTTGTAGGTGGTTTGGAGGTCAGCCAGCAACCATGGAAATGCACAGAGTCAGTGGCAGGATTGGAATGAAGATAAATAGGTTTAAAAAGCTGAGCCTCGAAAATCATGGGGTAAAATCCATAGCAACAACCAGACTGGCACTAAGTGCCAAGGTAGTGGTGTGGGAGCAGAGTGGCAACCCACTGAATGGAAACCATCAATCAATAATAGTATGATTAGCAAGACCTTGCCTCACAAATTTGATTGAATTTTTTGAGGTAGTGCAATGGATGTTGTGGACATGGATTTTAGCAAGGCGTCTGACAAGTCCCACACGGCAGATTGGTCAAGAAAGTGAAAGTCCAGGGGATACAGGGCAAGATGGCGGGCTGGATAAAAAGTTGGCTTATTAACAGGAAACAAAGGGTAATGGTCGATGGCTGCCTGTCCTTGCAATTGGAAAGTTATTTCAAGGTGTTTCACAGGGATCGGGGGTTGGGACCCTTACTGTTTGTGTTATATATTAATGATTTGGACATGAATGTGGGGAGCACGATTGGGAAATTTGCAGATGACACAAAGATTGGCCTAGTGGTGGACAGTGTAGAGGATAGCTACAATCTTCAGAATGATAAGAGATGGATTGGCGGCGTGGGCAATAAAGTGGCAGATGGAATTTAACACACAAGTGGTCATGCATTTAGGGAGGTCAAATAATAGGGGGTACACAATAAATGGGAGGGAATGAAGTGTAAGATTTTGGCGTACAAGTACACAGGTCTCAAAAGGCAGCAGTTCAAGTAGACACGGTTGTAAAGAAAGCATATGGAATGCTCACCTTCATTCGAAGAGTTACGGTAAGGATGGAATTGTATAAGACACTAGTGAAGCCACAACTGGAGTATTGTGTGCAATTCTGGTCACATTACAGGACGGACATAATTGTTCTGGAGAGTGCGCAGAGGTGTACAAAAATGTTACCATGCCTGGAAAAGTGTTGCTATGAGGAGAGATTAGGCAGGTTGAGTTATTTTCCTTGGAACAAAATTGAGAGGAAGTGATAGAGTGGACAGGATGAAATTATTTCCCTTAGTGGATAATTCTAGAACCAGAGGACATAGATGCAAGATAAGTGGCAGAAGGTGAACTTTTTTTTTTATACAGAGGGTAGTGGGAGTCTGGAATTCACAGCCCGAATTGGGTGTGGAGGCAGAGACCCTAAACTCTTTTTAAAAGGTATGTGGATCTGCACCTTAAGTGCACTAAGCTACAGGGCTATGGACCGGGTGCAGGGAGGTAGGATTAGAAAGGGCACCTGGGAGTCCTCAGGCTGGCATGGACAAGATGGTCCGAATGGCCTCCTGTGCTGTAAATTTTCTTTCTAATGAGAAGGTTCACGGTGGGACCACGCCACAATTGACTTTCATTTTCTGTTCCAGCTCCCAGTTTCCCTTCAACACCAGACAAGGTTGAAGATCTTAAGGAGTGTGAGGCTGAAATCCAGGTAACAGCCCATTTGGAGTATTCACAGGCTGTGACTGACCCCCTTTTAGGTTTCAATCTGCTCCTCTGCACTCTTCAGCACCATCTTTACCACTCCTCCCCTAAATCACTCTTCGTACAACCCTTCCTCATAAAGGTGGCGTGTGGTGGGCAGCACGGTGGCGCAGTGGGTTAGCCCTGCTGCCTCATGGGGCCGAGGTTCGATCCCGGCTCCGTGTGGAGTTTGCACATTCTCCCCGTGTTTGCGTGGGTTTCGCCCCACAACCCAAAGATGTGCAGATTAGGTGGATTGGCCGCGCTAAATTGTCCCTTAATTGGAAAAATGAATTGGGTACTCTAAATTTTAAAAAAAGGTGACATGTGGTACAAAATTGGCCCGCCATCTGTCACTTTTATTCCACCATGTGGAACAGAATTTCAGCCAGCTCGTTAACTTAACTCTTCTGGTGTCTTGTTTTTTTGCAGTCAGTTCTGGACAGTTCCACTCCAGCAGGCTCTCAGGTGACAGAGCAAAATTTGTCCGTCAGGTGCCACAGGAACGGGGAGGAGTGGCAAACAGTCAGTGGGGAAGAACTTCAATATTCCAGAGCTCTGAGGGAGGGCAGTTGCAGGCATCGTGTCACACCAGCCAATTAGAAAGCATGGAACAGTCGTAGAGTGACGTTGAGTAATAATATTCTAATAAAAACAGAGTTTGAACACAGCACTGAGCAATGTATGGATCCTTGGCTCTGGCAGTAGATGTATAAACTGTTACAAATCACAGTTTAGGCTGCAACTGGTATTCAATTCTGGGTTCCACACAAAAGATAGACTAAATTCAGTTATAAAACTAAGACTTGTTCTCTTTTGGACAGAATAGTTGTTCAGATAACAAGGGGCTTGAGAGATCCTGTCAGGAGAAATAACTTCCTCTGGCAAAGTGGGTCAGTGACTGGGGTTAATCATTAAAATAACTGGCATGGGGAACTGATTTAAAAAAAATCTTCACAATGGGTTGTTAAAGGTGATGAGATCATAGTCTGTCAGAAACTTTAATAAATCAACGGACATATATATATACTTGAAGAAATTAATTTGAAGGGCTGTGAGGAAAGGGGCGGCATTGGTACTAAATTAAAGCGCTTGATAGACCGAATAGCTTCCTCATGCGTTCTAAAAATTGAATGGTTCTGAAGTGCAATGACTCACCTACCTATGGATATAACGATAAAATCCCTTAACTATGAATTTCTCTTATCAATCTCTTAACCATCATTGTTCAACTGGAACAATTTCCATCCAGAATAAGTGATAGAAACTACAACCTGCTCGGAACTTATTGTCCCCATTGAGCGACTAAATTAATAAAAAAAACAAAATACAGAGGTTGCCGAAAAAGCTTAGGAGATCTGGCAGCATCTGTAGAGAGAGACAGAGTTAAGATTGAGTTATATGAACCTTCTACATCTGTAGAATCTCAACGTGGCTTTATGAAATGGATGAATAACATCACTAACCTGAGAGAGAAAGTGTCAAGAAATGGTTAAATTAGAGAACAATGGCATCATGCCAGAAAGTGGCAATTAAAGTAAACAGGAGTTCTATCCAAATGTAGCCTGCAGATAATAGGAATGTGGACACACAGGGTAGAAAGCCAATTTTCATTTTACCAGCATGGGCCTGTGTGTGGCAGATGCTCTTCAATGTAGCGAATCTGTATATGACACTGAATTACCCACTGCAATTCATGGAAAAACCTCCTCTTCTCCCTGTTTTTTGGTCTCTCAGGAGACCCGAGACTAGGGGCAGAGGACTGTCTGAATGGGTCAGCTTGGTGCATTTTTTTTTTCATTATCCAATTCCTTTTTCTTTCCAATTAAGGGACAATTTAGCACAACCAGTTCACCTACCCTGCACATCTTTGGGTTGTAGGGGTGAGACCCACGCAGTCATGGGGAGAATGAGCAAACTCCACACGGACTGTGACCCGGGGCCAGGATCGAACCTGGGTCCTCAGCACCATGAGCCAGCAGTGCTAACTACTATGCCACCATACTGCCCTACTTGGTGCATTTGACTGTCTTTTTCTGTCCATGTTGTATATTTAAAAAAAAACAAAGCTGGTTCAGAAATGAAGGAAAGCTCTGAGACAAGCATAACTTATTAGACACCAAACGAGATCCAGAAATACATCCTCTCGGAGTCACATTTATTTAGATATTTGGAATAGTTTCCAATCAATGCAAAATCATTTATTGTAAATATTCTCATTCCGATCACACACTGACAATTTGGAGCCTCGTGGTACATAAAATATGCAGCCTCACTGCGTATGGCGTACACAGTCTCAAGGCTACACATAATATGCAGTGTTATGGCCAGCCTCACTGGGCATACATAATACGCAGCCTCATGACTGCACAATAAACAACTTCACGGCCACATAACATGCAGCCGCACAAAGCACATATTAAATGCAGCCTCACTGCACACACAACACAATTGACGGGGCAAAGTATTCAGTCTTAGTGCCACACACACTCTTCAGTAGGGCTGCATTACATGCAGCCTCACGGTGCATAGCTTGATTCAGATCACTTATCCGTCAAAGAATCTTTTCTTGCAACTCATCCAGTCATGACCTTGGTACCTATTGACTTAAAATCTTGAAGAAAATAGAACTTTACTTAAAAAAAACAGCGGAACAGTCATGGTCAGGCTGCAATTGGGCTCAAGGCCTTTCTGTGACCACACACGTCTGTCAAACTACATTCTTATCCTAGACCTTAAAAAAAAGAATAAATAAAACCATGGTGATATGCAGCAGGCATCACACAGTGGCAACAAAAACTCAAAAAACCTCCAGAATTAGTCTCTACTCAGCCACAGGGCCCCCAAGGTCTCACCAATAGGACTTGACCTAGGTCGAGACTTCCCGTTCAGAGTATGGTCTGAGCGTCAATATCTATGTCCATTCACAATTTCCTCTTACTGTCTCACAGCCCCAAACACATACAGAACACACACACACACTGGATATTAAAAAAAAATACTTGGTACAGGTTCAGAAACCACATTTTCATCTGTATGTAATTTGAAAACAAGGTTATTAGGTATAAAATGAATAACCTAACAATAAGAAATAATTGTGATTCAAAATGAGAGATCAGTCCTCGAGGCTGCAGGAATCAGCAGGATTCCACATGGAAGCCTGTCAAACTGTGGCAAACAGCCAAACAACCAATGTTTAAGTTACAAAATCTACAGAATCGTAAGTGGACACATGCACTCACAGACTCAGACCGGGGTGTATGCACCCCGCACGCAAACCGAGACATGTTTGTGGAGCAGTCACTGTTGATCGATATTTCATGCCTTTAAACTCTCACTCTGTCAGCTTTACCCTTCAGGCAGCAAGGCCCGTGTTAAAGAGCAGATAAATCTCAAAACAGCTGCAACATGTAGGCTCAGTCCAGCTGTGAAGCCATCGAGATTCCTCAGATGTACAGCAAGTTCACAAGAGACTGTAATTTCGGAATGATGGAAATATATTGTGTAAAGACGTTTGTGTATGGTACAGTCTTTTAAATTACTTCCCAATTTGGGAGGTCAAATGTCTCCTCATGGGTCCAGATGGCTGTCCTCCTCAGCATGCTGACACAGGTGCTTGGGGGCATCCTGGGAAAATCAATGGACAAGCTGTTAATATACCACTGACAAACAAACAAGGAGTAAAAGCCTGCCAGCCAACCAACAGGTGAGGCAGCAACCTCCAGCTCCTCCAGGTATCGTATCCCGTGTAAAAATCCTGCATTACTTCACATATAAATCATTCAAATCCCTCGATTATATTCCAGCATCTGACTCACTTTTTAAAAACAAATTTAAAGTACCCAATTCCTTTTTTTCTATTAAGGGGCAATTTAGTGTGGCCTAACCACCTTCCTGCACATCTTTGAGTTGTGGGGGTGAGACCCACGCAGACACGGGGAGAATGTGCAAACTCCACACTGTGACCCGGGCCCAAGATCAAACGTGGGTCCTCGGCGCCGTAAGGCATCAGTGCTAACCACTGCACCACCGTGTCACCCTTTGTAACTCACTGTTGAACAATGTTCCTGATAAGCTATGCAGCAGCCAGAGAATTACTGTTATGACTTACGTCAAATAATTTTAAAGGGATTGTGCACTGATAAAACTGACCACGCAGCACAACTAAATTTTAAAAAGTAATATTGCAATAACATTTATATTCTATACATAAACCATCTCACTCCCCCCAAACCCCCGATTAGATCTCAGCATGTAACTCACTCCCAACTGTTATTCTGCATATAAAGCCCCACTCAAACTCCTTTGTTCGATTCTCGACTGTCCCTGCCTCCCAAGTATCTGTTATTCTATACCTAACTCCCCCCACCCCCCTCAAAATCCCAACCCAGTCCGAAACTCGCTGCCAAGTATCTGTCATTACACACAATCACCCCAAAGCCCTTTATCATGTTCAACACCGTTCCTCACTACTGGGTACCTGTTGCATAAACCAGACCCACTGGATTAGAACAAAGAACAAAGAAAAGCACAGATCATAGGCCCTTCAGCCCTGCAAGCCCAGTGTCGACCATGCTGCCCGACTAAACTACAATCTTCTACACTTCCTGAATCCGTATCCCTCTATTCCCATCCTATTCATGTATTTGTCAAGATGCCCCTTAAATGTCACTATCGTCCCTGCTTCCACCACCTCCTCCGGCAGCGAGTTCCAGGCACCCACTACCCTTTGTGTAAAAAAACTTGCCTCGTACATCTACTCTAAACCTTGCCCCTCGCGCCTTAAACCTATGCCCCCTAGTAATTGACCCCTCTACCCTGGGGAAAAGCCTCTGACTATCCACTCTGTCTATGCCCCCCATAATTTTGTAGACCTCTATCAGGTCGCCCCTCAACTTCCGTTGTTCCAGTGAGAACAAACCGAGTTTATTCAACCGCTCCTCATAGCTAATGCCCTCCATATCAGGCAACATCCTGGTAAATCTCTTCTGCACCCTCTCTAAAGCATCCTTCTGGTAGTGTGGCGACCAGAATTGAACACTATATTCCAAGTGTGGCCTAACTAAGGTTGTATACAGTTACAACATGACTTGTCAATTCTTATACTCAATGCCCCGTCCAATGTAGGCAAGCATGCCGTATGCCTTCTTGACTACCTTCTCCATGTGTTGCCCCTTTCAGTGACCTGTGGACCTGTACACCTAGATCGCTCTGACTTTCAATACTCTTGAGGGTTCTACCATTCACTGTATATTCCCTACCTGCATTAGACCTTCCAAAATGCATTACCTCACATTTGTCCAGATTAAATTCCATCTGCCATCTCTCCGCCCAAGTCTCCAAATGATCTAAATCCTGCTGTATCCTCTGACAGTCCTCATTGCTATCCACAATTCCACCTACCTTTGTGTCGTCTGCAAACTTAATCAGACCAGTTACATTTTCCTCCAAATCATTTATATATACTATGAAAGCAAAGGTCCCAGCACTGATCCCTGCGGAACACCACTGGTCACAGCCCTCCAATTAGAAAAGCACCCTTCCATTGCTACTCTCTGCCTTCTATGACCTAGCCAGTTTTGTATCCACCTTACCAGCTCACCCTTGATCCCATGTGACTTCACCTTTTGTATCAGCATGTAACTCAATTCCCATCTCAGGTACAAAGTGATGATTGGATGAACTCTGACTGCAGCAACCTCGTGCCCCAGCTTTTAACCTGCAATTGGGCTCCATAAAGTTCCTTTCCCAGAATACACCATTTCTTCCTGCACACACCCTCCCCAGAACCCTTTTTCTGTCCTCACCTGTTTGGACCCATTTTTTACAGTGAAGAAAGCATCACAATTGCGCCAGCGACACTTCAAGGTCAGCAGAGAGGGGTTGTTATGATCAGACAACAGGTGGTGCTTCAGGTGCTTCAGGACTCCAAAAATCAAATTACAGCCGGACCACTGTAAGAGGACAGGGGAGACAATTAAAGGGGCGCGGGAGAAAGAGAGGACAGATTGTGGTGGGGTGGGCGAACACCATCATCCAGACATAGTGCAAACATACATCACAAGAAAAGAGAAATATGAAATGTGCACCAGGTTAAAATGAAGGGTTACAAGATGAGCAGAGCCAGAGTTCCTGAAAACGCAGCCACTCCTGCGCTCACATCATGCGACCCAACCCCCACTTCATACAGGTTTACCTCAGCTGCCTTGCTTTTGCACTCTATGTTGCTATTAATAATGTTGAGGATATTCTCGGCTTTATTAACGGCTCTGTCAAGCTGTCCTGACATTTTCAAGGATTGATGCACATATACACCAAGGTGCCTCTGCTCATATACCCAGGTTAGAATTTTATCTTTTACTTTATATTGTCTCTGAATTCTACCAAAATGAATCACTTCACACTTCTCAAATTTCATCTGTCCGCCCATTCCACCAACCTATGTCCTTTTGAAGTTCTACAGTTCTCTCAGTTCACAATGCTTCCAAGACCCTATCGTTTGCAAAATTTGAAATTGTGCCCTCTACACCAAGGTCTAGGCCATTAATACATCAGAAAAAGCAGGACTCCCAATACCAACTTCTGGGGAACTCCATTATAAACCTTCCTCCGGTCTGAAAAACATCCATCCACATCTGCTCTCTATTTCCTCTCACTTGAACCACATTGCTACTGTTCCTTTATGCCATGAAGTTTGTGGCTTTTTATGAAATGCCTTTTGGAAATTCACCAATACCACATCTATAGCATTACACTCATCAACCCTCTCCGTTGCTTAAAAAAAAACTCCAGCAAGTTAGATGAACAGGATTTTCCTTTAACAAATCTATGATTGCTCCCCTTAATTAACCCATATTTGCCCAAGTAACAATGAATTTTGTTCCGAATTATAGTTTCCGGATGCTTCCCCACCACTGACTGGAATATAGTTTCTGGATTGACTTTACACCCATTTTGAACAAGGATTTGCAATTCTTCAGTCCTCTAGCAGCATGCCCGAGTCTAAGGAAAATTAAGTTAACAATCTATTTCCCTCAATGTCCTTGAATGCATCTCATCTGGTCCTGATGTCTCATCAACTTTAAATAGATAGCCTATCTAATACCTCTACTTCATCAATTTTAAACCTTTCAAGTGTCTGAACTACAACTTCCTTCACCATAATCTACACATCATTTTCTTTCTTCATAAAGACAGAAGCAAAATATTAATTTAATTCCACAGCTATGCCCCCTACCTCCATGCATAAATACCTTGACCGTGCCCAAACTTTATTCTTTAAAGGTAGTCCATTGTTCACATACAGTTTCACCTGCCAACCTGTGATTTCAATTTATCCGGGCCAGATCCATTCTTACCCATCAAGTAGAGCCTTCCCCAGTTAATTATTCCTGGATTGTTCCTTGTTCTTTTCTATAACCAACCTAAACCATATGATACAATGATCACTGACCCTAAATGTCCTCCTACTGACACTTTGCCCACTTCATTCCCAAGAACCTGGTCTAGTAATGTTTCCTTTCTTGTTACACTGGAAACATGCTGTAGGAAATTATCTTGAACACACTTAGGAACACTTGCCCCTCTCTGCCCTATTACAATCCCAGTCAATATTCAGATAGGTTTTGCTATTTTGGCTATTCTATACTTCCAATTCTCTGTAATTTCCTTGCAAGCTTGTTCTTCTACATGTTTCCCATTAATTGGTGGTCCATAGACCAAGCAACATACTGTAACCATTTTGTCTTCAGCTCGAACCAAATGAGTTCTGCACTTGACTCTTCTGGGACTCCCTCTCTCTCCAGCACCACAATGCCCCCCTTAATCAATACTACCAACCCTCCTCTTTCTTTCCTAACTTTCCTGAACACTTTGTATCCAGAAATATTTTGAAGCTCACTGCTAATAGGATCTCTCAGCATTGCACACACACAATAGGTATCTCACAATATATCAGTCTCTTGAATGAATCAACGTATGGAAGAGAGAATATCATCAGAACACTGAGAAATGGGTAGAGATACAGTGTGAGCTGGGCACAGCAGGGTCAAGGGAAAAGGCAGAGATATTGAGAGCTGGGCAAAGCACGACCCGACTGTATAGCCATGTATAAAGGAACTTTCAGACTTACCCAACAGCGAAAATTCTGCATCAGGTTCAGCCGCACAGCTTGTATGCTGCCATCATAACAGCCTGTGTAAATCTACAGGCAGAAAAAAGGCAGTCATCCATCAAAATGACACCATTAGTTTCATAATGCCCTTGAAAAGGAGTGGCTGGCTAGGCCATTTCAGAAGACAGCAAAGAGTCAATTACATTGCCTTGGGTCTGGAACTACATAAAGAACAGACTAGAGAAGGGCACAAATTCCCTTCCCATAGAACATGAACAAACCAGATGTTTTTTTTACCCAGTGATTTCATGAACAAATTCCTGAGACTAACTTTTTATTCCAGAATTAATTGGGGGCAGCAGTGGCTAGCAATGCTGCCTCACGGCACCAAGGACCCGGGTTCGGTCACATCCCTGGGTCACTGTCCGTGTGGCGTTTGCACATTTTCCCCATGTCTGCGTGTGTCTCATCCCCACAACCCAAAAAGATGTGCGGGCAGGTGAATTGGCCACGCTAAATTGTCCCTTAATTGGAAAAAAAAAACTGGGTACTCTACATTTATGGGGGAAAAAAATTAATTGAACTTAAAACTCCCCCAGTTGACATGGTGAGATTAGAACTCGTTTCCAGATCATTAGTCCAGTAACATACTGTAACCATCAATTGACGAAGAGAAGGTGAAATAATATGTCTTAATCTAAGCACTGCTATCAGTACAAACTAATGAACTGAGGAAAATATTGGAAGGGAATTTGAATTTGTAGATCAGACACTACAACAGTGACACCATAGAAAACATCCTATCTGGCTGCATCACAGCCTGGTATGGCAACTGCTCGGCCCAGGACCGCAAGAAACTTCAGAGAGTCGTGAACACCGGCCAGTACATCACATGAACCCACCTCCCATCCACTGACTCCATCTACACCTCCCGCTGCCTGGGGAAAGCGGGCAGCATAATCAAAGATCCCTCCCACCCGGCTTACTCGCTCTTCCAACTTCTTCCATCGGGCAGGAGATACAAAAGTCTGAGAACACGCACGAACAGATTAAAAAAACAGCTTCTTCCCCTTGTTACCAGACTACTAAACAACCCTCTTATGGACTGACCTAATTAAGACTACACCCCTGTATGCTTCACCCGATGCCGGTGTTTACGTAGTTACATTGTGTACGTGTTGCCCTATTATGTATTTTCTTTTCATTTCTTCTCATGTACTTAATGATCTGTTGAGCTGTTCGCAGAAAATTACTTTTCACTGTACCTCGGTACACGTGACAATAAACAAAATCCAATCTAATCCAACACTGCTATTCATTGCTTCACCATTAACATACCAACCACAGCCAGATGTGAGACAGGGACAATTCCTGGACTCGGGTGGATCACCTCAAGGTGAGTCTTCACTATTTATCAAAATGGAACAATCGGATCATTTTGCTGCTCACACTCACCATGCTCTTATGTATGACCATACACATCACCATGTCCTTGTGTCCACCGTACACTTGCAGGCGATCGTGTGACTGGACACCAAAAGAAAATAACATTACATTAGACTACTGTTCTGCTTAGTTTTAAAATTGGGTAAACATAACGCTGCTAACACAGTAACGAACACATCACGTGGCACTTGACAGGAAAATTATCAAACAGAATTCTATATAATGCCACAAAGATCTAAGAGGCAGCTTAAAGGAGCAATTTAAGAGACAGAGAGGGGGGGGGAAGAGCGTGACTTAGGAGGGGTTACTGAATTTAGGCCTGTGGCAGCTGAAAATGCAATGGTGGAGTGATTAAAATCTGACTCAAGAGGACAGATTAGAGAAATTTGGTATCTTAAAAGTTTTGCAGGACTGGAAGAGGTAACAGATATAGGAAGGGGCTTAACCACAAAGTTGAGAATTTTAATTTTCTTTAAAAATATTTTGTGATCCAACATTACACAACTAGATTCCACATTACCCTGCATATTCACATTCTGCCCATGTATGAATATGCATGTAGACAACAGTCAAATTTATGCCACCGGCATTAATTACTGAATATCAAATACAAGGAAGCTGCAGCCAGGAGTCAGCCATTCAGCCCATCGAGCCTGCTCCACCATCCAATATCATGGTTGATTATCAACTTCAATGCCTTTTTTCCAACACTATTCCCATATCCCCTTATGCCATTGGCATTTAGAAATCTGTCAATCTACACTTTAAACATACTCAGTGACTGAGCTTCCACAGCCCTGTGGGAAATAGAATTCCAGAGATTCACAACCCTCTGAGTAAAAGAATTTCTCATCTCGGTCATAACTTATTTTGAAATTGTGCCCCCTGGTTCGAGACTCCCCAAACAAGGGAAACCTCTTACTGCATCTACCCATCTATTCCTTTAAGTATTTTGTTGGTTTGAGTGAGATCACCTCTCATTCTTTGGAACTGGAGAATACAGGTCCAGTTTGCCCAATCTCTCTTCATAAGACAGTCCCGCTGTCCCTGGAAAGAGCTTGGTAAATCTTTGTTGCGCGCCCTCGATGGCAATAATAGCCTTTCTGAGGTAAGGGGACCAAACCGCTCTCAGTACTCCAGGTGTGGTTTAACCAAGCCCCTATACAATTGAAGCAAGACCTCACTACTCCTATACTCTAATCCTCTCGTGATAAAGACTAATATTCCATTAGTCTTCCTAATTGTTGCGCCTGCATGTTAGCCTTCAGTAACCCAGGTCCTTTTCTACATCTCCACTTTCTAATCTCTTACCATCCAAGAAATACGCCGTGCATATGTTCCTCCTACCAAAGTGGCTAACCTTCCATTTTCCCACATTATATTCCATCTGCCATGTTCTTGCCCACTCCCCAAGTCTGTCCAAATCCTCTTGAAGGCATTTTGTATTCTCCTCACACCACACGTTCCGCCTAGCTTTGTGTCATCTGCAAAGTTGGAAATATTACATCAGGTCCCCACATCTAAATCACTGATATACATTTTGAACAGCAGGAGCCCGAGTACAGATCCCTACGGTAGCCCACTAGTCACAGCCTGCCAGTGCAAGAATGAGCCGTTGATTGTGACTCTGTTTTCTGCCCATTAACCAATATTTAATCCGTGCCAGTATATTACTTGCTGTCCCTTGTGCTTTAATTTTGCTAACCAAGCTCCTGTGGGGGACTTTATTAAAAATCTTTGAAAATCCAAGTATACTTGGGCGGCACACGGGTGAGAACTGCTGCCTTTCAGCACCAGGGATCCGGGTTTGATTCCGACCTTGGGTCACTATGTCGGGTTTGTACGTTCTCCCCGTGTCTGCGTGGGTTTCCTCCGGGTGCTCCAGTTTCCTCCCACAATCCAAAGATGTGCAGGATGGGTAGATTGGCCATGATAAATTGCCCATTAAGAGTCCGAAGGTTAGGTGGATTCCAGAGATAGGGCGGGGGAGCAAGCCTAGGTAGGTTGCTCTTTTGGAGGGTCGGTGCAGACTTAATAGGCTGAATAGCCTCCTTCTGCACTGTCAGCATTCTATGAACTCTATCCACCGACTCCCCTTCATCAATTCTGTTAGTAACATCCTCAAACTCCAACTGGTTCATCAAACATAATTTCCCATTCATAAACCCACAGTGATTATGCCCAATCCGACCATTATTATTCAAGTGTCTATTTATTACATCCTTTATAATAGATTCTAGCATTTTCCGTCTTACTGATGTAAGGTTAACAGGTCTGGTTAGCACTGCCGCCTCACAGTACCAGGGACCCAGGTTCAATTCCAGCTTTGCATGACTATCTGTGAGGAGTTTGCACTTTCTCCGTGTGACTGCGTGGGTTTCCTACAGGTGCTCCGGTTTCCTCCCACAGACCAAAATGTGCAGGTTAGGTGGATTGGCCATGCTAAATTACCCCTTAGTGTCCAAAGATGTGCTGGTTAGGTGGGGGTATGGGGATAGGGTGGGGGAGTGGGTTTAAGTAACGTGCTCTGAGGGTTGGTACAGACTCAATGGGCCTCCTTCTTCAACGTAGGGGTTTTATCGTGTCGGAGGACATGGTTATTACTGTAGGAGTAGATGGTTACCATCGAGTCTGCACCAACCCTTCGAAAGAGCACCCTACCTAGGCATGCTCCCCTGCCCTATCTCTGGAACCCCACCTAAAGTTTGCACACTTTTGGGCAAGTGCTGTGGTCAGCAGCAGATGTTGTGGGACTAAATTAAAGCATACGTGAAAAACAACAAGAGTTCAATTACTCAGTAACCAACATCACCGAAAACACAATAGCTTGTATGTCAGTAAGGGATAAACCCAATCAATCAGTGGAGGGTAAACCCAATCAGTGGAGGGTAAACCCAATCGGTGGAGGGTAAACCCAATCGGTGGAGGGTAAACCCAATCAGTGGAGGGTAAACCCAATCAGTGGAGGGTAAACCCAATCAGTGGAGGGTAAACCCAATCAGTGGGGCATAAACCCAATCAGTGGGGCATAAACCCAATCAGTGGGGCATAAACCCAATCAGTGGGGCATAAACCCAATCAGTGGGGCATAAACCCAATCAGTGGGGCATAAACCCAATCAGTGGGGCATAAACCCAATCAGTGGGGCATAAACCCAATCAGTGGGGCATAAACCCAATCAGTGGGGCATAAACCCAATCAGTGGGGCATAAACCCAATCAGTGGGGCATAAACCCAATCAGTGGGGCATAAACCCAATCAGTGGGGCATAAACCCAATCAGTGGGGCATAAACCCAATCAGTGGGGCATAAACCCAATCAGTGGGGCATAAACCCAATCAGTGGGGCATAAACCCAATCAGTGGGGCATAAACCCAATCAGTGGGGCATAAACCCAATCAGTGGGGCATAAACCCAATCAGTGGGGCATAAACCCAATCAGTGGAGGTAACATCCCACTGCGGCCTGTTAAAACCAATCTGTGTAAGGAACTGACACTCTCATAGCCCTGCCTCTGAAAGGAATTATAAAAGTTGTGAAAGCTGTAGGCATTGAAGGGAGAAGAAATGATGCCAGCAAGTAAAGTTGAAGACCGAATAAAGTTTTGTACGATTGTACCACAACTCCGGCTCAAGTCTTGTGAATATAATGGATTAAGATCATTAGCCTTTTATCGTTATAATACCAGATCTAAATTAGCCTGAATTCTAGTCAGCTCCACAACGGGCAGCACGGTAGCATTGTGGATAGCACAATTGCTTCACAGCGCCAGGGTCCCAGGTTCGATTCCGGCTTGGGTCACTGTCTGTGCGGAGTCTGCACATCCTCCCCGTGTGTGCGTGGGTTTCCTCCGGGTGCTCCGGTTTCCTCCCACAGTCCAAAAATGTGCAGGTTAGGTGGATTGGCCATGATAAATTGCCCTTAGTGTCCAAAATTGCCCTTAGTGTTGGGTGGGGTTACTGGGTTATGGGAATAGGGTGGAGGTGTTAACCTTGGGTAGGGTGCTCTTTCCAAGAGCTGGTGCAGACTCGATGGGCTGAATGGCCTCCTTCGGCACTGTAAATTCTATGACAACATACTGCTCTAGCAATCGTCCCCAACACATTCCAGAAACTCATCTTCCACAGCAGTAGGACTCATTAGGTTTACCCAGTCCATATGCAGATTGAAGTTACCCATGATTACTGTATTACCCTGCTAAATACGTCACTAATCTAATTAATACTATGCCACACTACCAGTACTGTTTGCTGACCTATAAACAAAACTTACCAATGTTTTCTGCTCCAGGCTGTTTCTTAGCTTGACCCAAACAGGATCCACATTTTGTTCTACCGATCGGAGATCCTTCCTCAGTAATGTACTGATTCCGTCCATTATTATCTGAGCAATGCCACCTCCTTTTCCTTTTTTGCCTGTCCTGCAGAGGACCTGCAGCGTGTGGTCATTACAGGTGACTGAACTATACTCCTGTTCTCCAGAGTTACATTGCAAAAGACCTGCATCCATCATTACTGTTACCAGTTTCATAGGAACAAATACTATCAGCAAGGCATACACCTGTGAACCCTCTCACCCTCAGATCACTACAGTCCTGATGGTGTAGCTTCCCAGAGTTCCTTTTCAACCGACTAATCAACAATATCGGGTTTATGATCCGATACAAACTCTCAGCTTTTTCACCTGCCTGAGCTATTCACACTACTATCAGGATTCAGCCCCTTTTAGCTCACTCCTGCATCGCTTTCCCAAGAGTTTCTGGAATTCTATTTTTCTTCTTACTGTCAAACAGAAAGCTGAACATTTTGTAGAAAGTTCGGCTTGCTCCTGTACACACCAGGCGTTTGATCACCGTTTCCTGCTGCAGTATGTCTGAGCCACAGGAAATGTTACTACACAAGAGCTCACGGTGTTGGGGGTAATACATTAGCATGGATAAAGCATTGGCTAACAGGAAACAGTTGGAAGACATGGGACATTTTCAGGATGGCAAACTGTAACCATTAGACTGCCACAGGGATCAGTGCTGGAGCCCCAACTATGATCTTCATAGAATCGGATGAAGGAACTGACTGTTATGTAGCCAAATTTGCTGATCATATAAAAATAGGTAGAAAATCAAGTTGTGAGGAGGATACGAGAGGTCTGCAAAAGAATGTAGAAAGAGGCAGCACGGTAGCACAGTGGTTAGCACTATGGCTTCATAGTGCCAGGGTCCCAGGTTCGATTCCCAGCTTGGGTCTGATCTCTACCCATCAGCACTGTAACCAGGTATTAAACAATGGACAAGCCTACAACAAACAGTATTGAACCTGTGTTATACAGTGATGGATCTGTGCACACTTGCACTGTATTCCAGTGTTATGACAGAACTGCACCCACAGGCACTGTAATCTCGTGTCATACGGTGATAGACCAGTACCATAGCCCAGTGTTATAGTGACAGACCTGAACACACCAGTACCAGACCCAATGTTATACAGTGACAGACCAGTACACCCCAGGACCATAACCGTGTTATATAGCGACAGACCAATACCATCCCCAGTGTTATACAGGGTCAGACCAATACCATACCCCAGAGTTATACAGTGACAGACTTGAACACACCAGTACCATACCCCAGTGTTATACAGGGACAGGCCAGTACAATGCCCAGAGTTATACACTGGCAGACCTGAACACACCAGTACCATACCCAGTGTTGTACAGAGACAGACCTGAACACACCAGTACCATACCCCAGTGTTATACAGGGTCAGACCAATACCAAACAGTGACAGACCTGAACACACCAGTACCATACCCGGTGTTATACAGTGACAGGCCTGATCACACAGGTACCATACCCCAGTGCTGTACAGGGACAGACCAGTACCATAACGCAGTGTTGTACAGGGACAGACAAGTACCATTTTCCAGTGTTATACAGTGACAGACCAGTACCATACACAGTGTTATACAGGGGCAGACCAATACATAGAACATTACAGCACAGAACAGGCCCTTCGGCCCTCAATGTTGTGCCGAGCATTGTCCGAAACCAAGATCAAGCTATTCCACTCCCTGTCATTCTGGTGTGATCCATGTGCCTATCCAATAATCGCTTGAAAGTTGCTAAAGTGTCCGACTCCACTATCACAGCAGGCAGTCCATTTCACACCCTAACCACTCTCTGAGTAAAGAATCTACCTCGGACATCCCTCCTATATCTCCCACCCTGAACCTTATAGTTATGCCCCCTTGTAACAGCTACACCCACCCGAGGAAATAGTCTCTGAACGTCCACTCTATCTATCCCCCTCATCATCTTATAAACCTCTATTAAGTCACCTCTCATCCTCCTCCGCACCAAAGAGAAAAGCCCTAGCTCCCTCAACCTTTCCTCATAAGACCTACCCTCCAATCCAGGCAGCATCCTGGTAAATATCCTTTGCACTCTTTCCAATGCTTCCACATCCTTCCTATAGTGAGGTGACCAGAACTGTACACAATTCTCCAAATGTGGTCTCACCAGGGTCATGTACAGTTGCAGCATAACCCTGCGGCTCTTAAACTCAAGCTCCCTGTTAATAAACGCTAACACACTATAGGCCTGCTTCATGGCTCTATCCGCTTGAGTGGCAACCTTGAGAGATCTGTGGACATGAACCCCAAGATCTCTCTGTTCCTCCACATTCCTCAGAACCCTGCCGTTGACCCTGTAATCCGCATTCAAATTTTTTCTACCAAAATGAATCACCTCGCACTTATCAGGGTTAAACTCCATCTGCCATTTTTCGGCCCAGCTCTGCATCCTATCAATGTCTCTTTGCAGCCTACAACAGCCCTCCACCTCATCCACTATTGCACCAATCTTGGTGTCATCAGCAAATTTACTGACCCACCCTTCAGCCCCCTCCTCCAAGTCATTGATAAAAATCACAAATAGCAGAGGACCCAGCACTGATCCCTGTGGTACACCGCTGGTAACTGGTCTCCAGTCTGAAAATTTTCCATCCACCACCACCCTCTGTCTTCTATGTGATAGCCAGTTACTTATCCAATTGGCCAAATTTCCCTCTATCCCACACCTCCTTACTTTCTTCATAAGCCGACCAAGGGGAACCTTATCAAACGCCTTACTAAAATCCATGTATATGACATCAACTGCTCTACCTTCATCTACACACTTAGTTACCTCCTCAAAGAATTCAATCAAATTTGTGAGGCAAGACTTGCCCTTCACGAATCCGTGTTGACTATCCCGGATTAAGCTGCATCTTTCCAAATGGTCATAAATCCTATCCTTCAGGACCTTTTCCATTAACTTACCGACCACCGAAGTAAGACTAACCGGCCTATAATTACCAGGGTCATTCCTATTCCCTTTCTTGAAAAGAGGAACAACATTACAATGAGGACCCAAAGATCAAAGCCAAAGGCTCTGCAATCTCATCCCTTGCCTCCCAAAGAATCCTTGGATATATCCCATCTGGCCCAGGGGACTTGTTGACCCTAAGGTTTTTCAAAATTGCTAATACATCCTTCCTCAGAACATCTACCTCCTCCAGCCTACCCGTCTGTATCACTCTCATCCTCAAAAACATGGCCCCTCTCCTTGAACACTGAAGCAAAGTATTCATTCAACACCTCTCCTATTTCTTCTGACTCCATGCACAAGTTCCCACTACTGTCCTTAACCGGCCCTAACCTCACCCAGGTCATTCTTTTATTTCTCACATAAGAGTAAAAAGCCTTGGGGTTTTCCTTGATCCAACCCGCCAAGGACTTCTCATGCCCCCTCCTAGCTCTCATAAGCCCTTTTTTTTAGCTCATTCCTTGCTACCTTGTAACCCTCAAGCAACCCAACTGAACCTTGTTTTCACATCCTTACATACGCTTCCTTTTTCCTCTTGACAAGACATTCAACCTCTTTTGTGAACCATGGTTCCCTCACACGGCCATTTCCTCCCTGCCTGACAGGGGCATACCTATCAAGGACACGCAGTATTTGTTCCTTGAACAAGCTCCACTTTTCATTTGTGCCTTTCCCTGACAGTTTCTGTTCCCATCTTATGCTCCCTAATTCTTGCCTAATCGCATCATAATTACCCCTCCCCCAATTATAAACCTAGCCATGCCGCATGGCCCTATCCCTCTCCATTGCAATAGTGACACCGAATTGTGGTCACTATCTCCAAAGTGCTCTCCCACAAACAAATCTAACACTTGGCCCGGTTCATTACCCAGTACCAAATCCAATGTGGCCCCCCCTCTTGTCGGCCTATCCACATATTGTGTGAGGAAACCCTCCTGCACACACTGTACAAAAACTGCCCCATCCGAACTGTTCGACCTATAGAGGTTCCAATCAATATTTGGAAAGTTAAAGTCACCCATGACAACTACCCCGAGACCTCCACACCTATCCATAATCTGTTTTGCAATTTCTTCCTCCACATCTCTATTACTATTTGGGGGCCTATAGAAAACTCCTAACAATGTGACCGCTCCTTTCCTATTTCTAACTTCGGCCCATATTACCTCAGTAGGCAGATGCCCTTCAAACTGCTTTTCTGCAGCCGTTAAACTATCCTTGTTTAAAATGCTACTCCTCCACCTCTTTTACCACTTCCCTACTCTTACTGAAACATCTATACCCCGGACCTTCCAACAACCATACCCAGTGTTATACAGAGACAGACCGATACCATACCCTAGTGTTATACAGAGACAGACCAGTACCATATCCCAGTGTTATACAGTGACAGACCAGTACCATATCCCAGTGATATGCAGTGACAGACCAGTACCATATCCCAGTGTTATACAGAGACAAACCAGTACCATATCCCAGTGTTATACAGAGACAGACCAGTACCATATCCCAGTGTTATACAGAGACAGACCAATACCATATCCCAGTGTTATGCAGTGACAGACCAGTACCATATCCCAGTGTTATACAGAGACAGACCAGTACCATATCCCAGTGTTATACAGAGACAGACCAGTACCATATCCCAGTGTTAAACAGAGACAGACCAGTACCATATCCCAGTGTTATATGATGATAGACCAGTACCATATCCCAGTGTTATACAGAGACAGACCAGTCCATATCCCAGTGTTATACAGAGACAGACCAGTACCATATGCCAGTGTTATACAGAGACAGACTAGTACCATACCCCGGTGTTATACAGAGACAGACCAGTACCATATCCCAGTGTTATAAAGGATCACACCAGTACCATACCCCAGTGTAATACAGGGTTCCACCAGTACCGTACCCAGTGTTATACAGGGTCCCACCAGTACCATACCCAGTGTTATACAGGGTTCCACCAGAACCATACCCAGTGTTATACAGGGTTCCACCAGAACCATACCCAGTGTTATACAGGGTTCCACCAGAACCATACCCAGTGTTATACAGGGTTCCATCAGAACCATACCCAGTGTTATACAGGGTCACACCAGAACCATACCCAGTGTTATACAGGGTCACACCAGAACCATACCCAGTGTTATACAGGGTTCCACCAGAACCATACCCAGTGTTATACAGGGTTCCACCAGAACCATACCCAGTGTTATACAGGGTTCCACCAGAACCATACCCAGTGTTATACAGGGTCACACCAGTGCCATACCGCAGTGTTATACAGGGACAGACCAGTACCATATCCCAGTGCTATACAGGGACAGAGCTATCGCACAATCTGGCTTACCTGCAATTCATAAACTCGCACCAGTTTGTCCAAGCAGGCGGTCACCATCACCTTACCCAGGATGTTTACGACGGTGACAGCGTGGTTGTGACCTTTATAGATCCGCACAAGTTCTCCAGTCTGTGAGAAAAGAAAGGGCAAAAGTTTGTTAGGTTATTTTGGAATGCGAGCAAACTGAACGATCTTCCATAAACTAACAAACATTTGAAGCCTCTGTTCAATGAATGAGCACCGCATCCACATGGACATTTTCTCCGGACGTTTGCTGGTTATAGGACCATAGTCCGCAACACGTCAGCCCAGCAGCAATTTTTCTAGGACATGTGAAAACGATCTAGTCTTGGCAGGATACAGGCAAGATCAACCCCCTTCTCAGCCAGCATACACACACAGGGAGGACACTAGATGCCAGCTGTGGTTCAGTGGGCAGCACTCTTACTTCTGAGTCAGAAGGTTGTGGGTTCCAGTCCCATTGCAGAGACGAAGATCATGTAGAAATGGAAAATTTTGCCTACAAACAACTAATTCAGCTCATCCTGTCTGCCAGTTAATAACAGGCTCTGCAGGGCTATGTCACTGTCCAGCTTTTGGTTTCTAGTCTTATAGATTACAGCACTTTTGAGTGTATGCCAAATTATTGTTTGAATGCAATGAGGGGTTCTACCCCTACCATCATTTCAGACAGTGAGTTCCAGACCCCCACAAAACTACTGGTTAAAAAATTACACCACTTCGTACCATCAGCAAACTTCTTACTCATTTCCTCCACGATAAAACATTGATTATATACCACGAACAGCAAGGGGACACACAATCGAGGCGGACATCAGCAAGTAATTCGGAAAGCTGATAAAATGTTGCTATTTATTGCAAGGGGTATTGAATACCAGAGCAGGGAAGTTATGCTTCGGTTGTACAGGACATTGTGAGATCACATCTGGAGTATTGTGTACAGTGTGGATCTATTTTAGGAAGGATGCAAATGTGCTGGATGCAGTTTAGAGAAGGTTTACTGGACTAACACCTGAAATAGGCAGGTTGCCTTCTGAGGAAAGGCTGGGGTTTAGGAGAGTAAGTAGCAACTTGACTGAAACATATAAGGTCTTGAGGTGCCTTGACTGAGTAGATGTGGAGAGGATGTTTCCTCTTGTGAGAAGACCTAGAATTAGGGGTAACTGTTAAAAATAAAGGATCGCCCAATTAACACAGATGAGGATATTTCTTTTTCCTCACAGCGTCTCGAGTCTTTCAAACTCTCTTCCTCAAAATGTGGTGGTGGAAGAAGTCTTTGAATATTTTAAAGGCATAGCTAGATAGATTCTTAATAAGCAATGGATGAAAGGTTATCGAGGTAGGCAGGAATGTGGGGATGGGGTTACCATCAGATCAGTAATGATCTTATTGAATGACAAAGCAGGCTCGAGGGCCGAGTGGCCTACTTCTGCTCCTAACTCACACGCTTGTATTCCAATCCGGTACGGAGTGCTGCACTGCCACAGATGCTGTCTTCTGAGGCCCCTTCCGCCCTTTCAGGTGGATTATGAAAGATATTGACCACAGAATGTCCCCAAAACACTTTGCAGCCAATTAAGTATGTCTGAAGTGCAGAGTAGAATAGAATATAGAGCTTTATTGTCCATGCAGAAATGGACATTTGTCTTTGGCATCACCTCCAATTGGCCATCCGAGGCATCTGCGCTTTCAGAGAAGCGACCTGATTGCTATGCCTCGAAAGGGCCACCTCCATACCTTGTATCATGTCACCATGTGCCTTTACCGTTTAGTTGGTCCTCTCCAATGCCAAACGAATGGGAGCCCAAGGCCTCTTCCATCGATTTGCAGAAGTCCCCCGACACAACCCGCCAGCGCTCGTCAAATTCTGCCATGGTGCTAGTAACCAAAGTGGCCGGAGTCACAGAGGCTGCCTCCGCCATTTTCTCCCCAAGGAGCCCCAAGGAGCCTCTGAATTGATCGACGAACTTCTACTTCCAGGTTTTTTGAGTTTTCTAGGCATTTTACCTATGTAGGTACCTTGTTCCTGTTAAACAAGTGAGCTTTTAAACAAAAATACCCCAAAACTAAATGAAGGGAATTAAAAGAACAGTCCCCAAGTGGGAGCCACCTCGTGCACGTCTTCCCTCTACAAAATGCAACGGGAAGTCAAGAAATATAGGTCATTTCAAGTACAATCTCGGGTTAAATTTGGTCACATGCCTTTGTTAGTTCTGGGTTGCTGAGGCAATTTACATCACTGTTGCCTGGCTAATGTTGCCTGGCTTATGTCTCCCAGCTCAGCAAAGGCTGTGAAGCAACCTGACGCTGTTCTATTCTGTACAGCATTAAACCAATGTTGCAGTGCATATTACCAGAGAATGGAGTCTAACTAGCGCCTCCAATCAAAGCTCATTAACTCACACATTAGGGTTTATTCCAGAAAGTCAGAGGCTCTGAGAAAAGACAAAGCAACCAGCAGGTTACCGTTTTCTAAGCAACCTGGATAAGGCTAGTTTGAAATACCACGCAAACACATTAAGGAGTGCATATTTGAATTACAAACAACACTTACATGGATGTTGTGAGCATGTACAGACTGGTCACTGGAACCACTGAAAACCAAGTCATTTATCACCTGAAAAGACAAAAAAAGGTCACTTCCTAACAGCTACTTGCACAATCCGCAGCACCTTGCCACTTCCCATCCCCGCCAGGCCAGACAGCACTCTCCGCGCTCCCGTCTCTGGCCAGACAGTATCCTCCGCACTCCCACCTCCATGCGTGCACACACATCACGCTCCACACTCCCACCTCCATGCGTGCACACACATCACCCTCCACACTCCCATCACCATGCGTGCACACACATCACCCTCCACACTCCAGTCTCCATGCATGCACACACATCACCCTCCACACTCCCGTCTCCATGCATGCACACACATCACCCTCCACACTCCCGTCTCCATGCGTGCACACACATCACCCTCCACACTCCCGTCACCATGCGTGCACACACATCACCCTCCACACTCCCGTCTCCATGCGTGCACACACATCACCCTCCACACTCCCGTCACCATGCGTGCACACACATCACCCTCCACACTCCCGTCTCCATGCGTGCACACACCCCACATTCCGCACTCCCACCTCCATGCGTGCACACACATCACCCTCCACACTCCTGTCTCCATGCGTGCGCACACATCACCTTCTGCACTCCCACCTCCATGCATGTACAAGAACCCTCCGTACTCCCACCTCCATGCGTGCACACACATCACCCTCCACACTCCCGTCACCATGCGTGCGCACACATCACGCTCCACACTCCCGTCTCCATGCGTGCACACACATCACGCTCCACACTCCCGTCTCCATGCGTGCACACACATCACCTTCCGCACTCCCACCTCCATGTGTGCACACAGTACCCTCCACAATCCCACCTCCATGCGTGCACATACAGCACCTTCCGCGCATCCATCTCCACGTGTGCACACAGCACCCTCCACCCTTCCGTCTCCATGCATGTACACACAACACCCGCCACACACCTATCTCCAAGTGTGCACACAGCACCCTCCGCTCTTCCGTCTCCATGCATTCACACACAGCATCCATCACACTCCTGTCTTTATGTGTGCACATACAGCACCATCCGCACTACTGTCGCCATGCAAGTACACACAGCAACCTCCACCCTCCCATCTTCATGCATGCACACACAGTATTCCTTCCGTCACACAAAAGAAGAACACCCGTTTCCTTACAACACAAGGAACTCTTCGCGCTCCCCTCACACACCCACCAACGGCTTCAATATTTTGCCAGCCATACCTTCATGCACAGGACAGTCTTGGTGTGACCTTCCAACGTCCTGAGCAATAACCCGTTCTTGGCATCGCGAACACTGATGGTGCAATCGTATGATCCGACTAATAGCAGTCTTCGTGATCCCTCCTGTGCTGTTGCCAAACAGCTGACTGCTCGCGGGCCGTGACAGTCAAACACATCCAGCTGCTTCTTATTCTGAGGAAGGAGAAATGGGACAGAAGACTCAGAGTGCCTTGTACACAATGGATTGGAAAGTAATGATCACTGCTCATGTTTACCAAGTTATAGGAACACACAAACAGACCATTCGGCTTATCACGTCTGCCCTGGCTGGTTCTCTCCAGAGGTCACCTAATCCTGTTTACCTTCCAATCCTTTAATATTCCCCTTTTCTGAAGCAACCATCCACTTACTGGGAACTCTTAGAATGCACTCATGGAAGTGAAGGTTTTAAAGTAGTGAGTTTTGAAGATGAGAATTGAGGCGAGTTAGATGAGTGGAGTTAAGAATGTAAACAGTGAAGAGGAGTTGGGAGGGGAGCTGGAAACTGAACTGTGAGAAAAAGCTTTGAAAAGGGTAAATGCAACCTCGTCCTGTGCTAGACTCAGCTTGATTCAGTTCAAGGTAGTCCACAGGACCCACATAACTGTAGCCCCGATGAGTCGGTTCTTCGAGGAGGTGGAGGTCAGAGGTGGGCAGTGTGGGGTAGCTCGGCCAACCATGTTCATATGTTTTGGGCATGTCCGAAACCGAGGGAATTCTGGCAGGGATTTGCAGATATTGGGTGGGATTCTCCGACCCCCCCGCCGGGTCGGAGAATCGCCAGGGGTCGGCGTGAATCCCGCCCCCGTTGTCCTCTGAATTCTCTGCCCCCCCCAAAAAAACGCCCCGGCGTGAATCGCGCCGCCCTCCTCGGAGAATGTCGGGGACCGGCATGACTCAATGGGCCCCGGGGCCGCCCGAATTCTCCGGGCCGCGATGGGCCGAAGTCCCGCCCGTTTAACGAGGGTCCCGCTGGTGTAAATCAAGGTAGGTCCCTACTGGCGGGACCCAGCTCCATGGGCGGCCTCCGGGGGGATCTGGCCCCAGGAGGTGCCCCCACAGTGGCCTGGCCCGCGATCGTGGTCCATACAGGTAATTGGGGATGGAGCAGGAGAAGTGGGGTACGTGGTCTATTGTTTGTTGTTATTTTAGGGGGTATTTTGTGCGTCGACCCGCACGGTTGTTTTAGAAATGTCAATATGTTAAATTGTGAAAATTACAAATGCTTCAATAAAATATTTTGAAAAAAAAAAGAATGTGAACAGTTAAGCAAGATCAGTAAAAGTGGCGATGCTCATGGATAAGGCCATGGAAAGGACAACTACAACTCTTGTTTAGGTATAGAATACAGTGTCAAGGAAACAGCTTAAAGTTTGTACAAGATCACTTAGGCCACAGTTGGAGTAGGATATGCATACCCGAGCCCCCATCGGAAGATGCATCAAACAAGCGGAGGTCACTGGTTCAGAACGCTGACTCCTTCTGCCTAAATCCCCAGCATGTTTGCCTAATTCAGGCTTCTCAATGTGTTGATCCTCTTCCCCTCCCCCTGATCTACTTTCTATTCATCAATATATTTCAGCCTACCTTCTGCTTTAGCACTGTGCGTTTGTCACTGTGAGATCATGGATAATAAAGAAATGGCAGATTTTCCTTTTGCCAGTGAGGACATGATGGGCTGGGTGACCTTTCTATGGTCCTAAGATAGGCACATCGCCAAAATCAACCACAGGGTATTAACTTTTTTTTTATAAATGCGTTTTATTACAAACATGTATCAAAACAGGTTACAGCAAATAAACACCCCGGGAAACATACTTCCCATCAATCAACTATACAGTCTGGACAAAGGTTTTCCCCTTTTTCACCCCCCCCCCCAAGCCGGCGACGAACAGCTCCTCAAGCACGGTCACCTTTTCTCAAACCCCTCTGCAGAGCCCCTTAACTCATACTTTGTCTTCTCCAACCGCAGGAAGTCGTACAGGTCACCAAACCAAGCTGCTACCCCCGGTGGTGATGCCGCCATGCAGAGAGGCGAAGGCCACGACATTGGCCTTCCTCCTCTCCATGAGCTTCGGCTTCTCTGAAACCCCAAATATCGCCACCAACGGTCCGGGTCCACCTCCTCCTCCACTATCCTGGCTAAGACCGCGAACACACCCGCCCAGAATCTTCCCAATTTTTCGCAACTCCAAAACATATGCGTGTGATTCGCTGGCCCCCGCCCACACCTCTCAAGGTGCAGGCAGGGAGATGGGTGACCACCAGAAGGGGCAGTCAGTGCAGGAATCCCCTGTGGTTGTCCCCCTCTCGAACAGGTATACCTCTTTGGATACTGTTGGGGGGAATAGCCTATCAGGGAAAACAGCAGCAGCCAGAGCAGTGGCACCACGGCTGGCTCTGATGTTCAGCAGGGAAGGTCAAAGTGCAGAAAAGCAATAGTCATAGAGGACTCGATAGTCAGGGGCACAGATATGCGCTTCTGTGGACGTGAAATAGACTCCAGGATGGCATGTTGCCTGCCTGGTGCCAGGGTCCAGGATGTCTCCGAATGGGTAGCGGGCATCCTGAAGGAGGGAGGGCAAACAGGCAGAGGTCGTTGTACATATTGGTACTAACGACATAGGCAGGAAGGGGCATGAGGTCCTGCAGCAAGAGTTCAGGGAGCTAGGCAGAAAGTTAAAAGACAGGACCTCTAGGGTTGTAATCTCGGGATTACTCCCTGTGCCACGTGCCAGTGAGGCTAGAAATAGGAAGATAGAGCAGCTAAACACGTGGCTAAACAGCTGGTGTAGGAGGGAGGGTTTCTGTTATTTGGAGCTCTTCCGGGGCAGGTGTGACCTGCATAAGGAGGACGGGTTGCATCTAAACTGGAGAGGCATTAATATCCCGGCCGCGAGGTTTGCTGGTGTCACACGGGAGGGTTCAAACTAGTATGGAAGGGGGGTGGAGCAATAGGTCAGAAGGTGAAAAAATTGAGGGAGAACTAGGGAATAGGGCCAGTATGGCTTTGAGGAAGAGCAGGCATGGAGATGTTGCTGAAAACAGCGGGACTGGTGGCCTGAAGTGCATATGTTTTAATGCAAGAAGTATAACAGGTAAGGCAGATGAATTTAAGAGCTTGGATTAGTACTTGGAACTATGATGCTGTTGCCATTACAGAGACCTGGTTGAGGGAAGGACAGGATTGGCAGCTAAACGTCCCAGGATTTAGATGTTTCAGGCGGGATAGAGGGGGATGTAAAAGGGGTGGAAGAGTTGCGTTACTGGTTAGGGAGAATATCACAGCTGTACTGCAGGAGGACACCTCAGAGGGCAGCATGGCTATATGGGTAGAGATCAGGAATCAGAAGGGTGCAGTCACAATGTTGGAGGTTTACTACAGGCCACCCAACAGCCAGCGCGAGATAGAGGAGCAGATAGGTAGACAGATTTTGGAAAGGAGTAAAAGCAACAGGGTTGTTGTGCTGGGAGACTTCAACTTCACCAATATTGACTGGGACTCACTTAGTGCTAGGTAGGGGCTTGGATAGGGCAGAGTTTGTAAGGAGATCCAGGAGGGGGTTCTTAAAACAATATGTAGATAGTCCAACTAGGGAAGAGGCTACACTGGACCTGGTATTGGGGAATGAGCCTGGCCAGGTGGTAGAAGTTTCAGTAGGGGAGCATTTCGGGAACAGTGACCACAATTCAGTAAGTTTTAAAGTGCTGGTGGACAAGGATAAGAGTGGTCCTAGGACGAATGTGCTAAATTGGGGGAAGGCTAATTATAACAATATTAGGCAGGAGCTGAAGAACCTAGATTGGGGGCGGATGTTTGAATGTAAATCAACATCTGACATGTGGGAGGCTTTCAAATGTCAGTTGTAATGAATTCAGGACCGGCAGGTTCCTGTGCGGAAGAAGGATAAATACGGCAAATTTCAGGAACATTTGATAACGAGAGATATTGTAGGCCTCGTCAAAAAGAAAAAGGAGGCATATTTCAGGGCTAGAGCCTGTGTGGAAGGAAAGTAGGAAGGAACTTAAGGAGTCAGGGGGGCTAAAAGGGGTCGCGAAAAGTAATTGGCAAATAGGGTGGGCCCACTGAAGGACAAGCGAGGGAATCCATGTGTGGAGCCAGAGGAAATGGGCGAGGTACTAAATGAATACTTTGCATCAGTATTCACCAAAGAGAAGGAATTAGTGGATGTTGAGTCTGGAGAAGTGTGTGTAGATATCCTGGGTCACATTGAGATCCAAAAAGACGAGGTGTTGGGCGCCTTGAAAAATATTAAGGTAGATAAGTTCCCAGGGCCTGATGGAATCTACCCCAGAATACTGAAGGAGACTAGAGAGGAAATTGCTGAGGCCGTGACAGAAATCTTTGGATCCTCACTGTCTTCAGGTGATGTCCAGGAGGACTGGAGAATAGCCAATGTTGTTCCTTTGTTTAAGAAGGGTAGCAAGGATAATCCAGGGAACTACAGGCCGGTGAGCCTTACGTCAGTGGTAGGGAAATTACTGGAGAGAATTCTTCGAGACAGGATCTACTCCCATTTGGAAGGAAAATGGATGTATTAGCGTGAGGCAGCACGGTTTTGTGAAGGGGAGGTCGTGTCTCACAAACTTGAGAAGAGTTTTTCGAGGAGGTCACAAAGATGATTGATGCAGGTAGGGCAGTGGATGTTGTCTAAATGGACTTCAGTAAGGCCTTTGACAAGGTCCCTCATGGCAGACTGGTACAAAAGGTAAAGTCACACGGGATCAGGGGTGAGCTGGCAAGATGGGTACAGAACTGGCTAGGTCATAGAAGGCAGAGACTAGTAATGGAAGGGTGCTTTTCTGATTGGAGGGCTGTGACTAGTGGTGTTCCGCCGGGATCAGTGCTGGGATCTTTGCTGTTCATAGTATATATGAATGATTTGGAGGAAAATGTAACTGGTCTGATTAGTAAGTTTGCAGACGACACAAAGGTTGGTGGAATTGCGGATAGCGATGAGGACTGTCAGAGGATACAGCAGGATTTAGATCGTTTGGAGACTTGGGCGGAGAGATGGCAGATGGAGTTTAATCCGGACAAATGTGAGGTAATGCATTTTGGAAGGTCTAATGCAGGTAGGGAATATACAGTGAATGGTACAACCCTCAAGAGTATTGAAAGTCAGAGAGATCTAGGTGTACAGGTCCACAGGTCACTGGAAGAGGCAACACAGGTGGAGAAGGTAGTCAAGAAGGCATACGGCCTGCTTGCATTGAGTATAAAAATTGGCAAGTCATGTTGCAGCTGTATAGAACCTTAGTTCGGCCAATTATAGTATTCAATTCTGGTCGCCACACTACCAGAAGGATGTGGAGGCTTTAGAGAGGGTGCAGAAGAGATTTACCAGAATGTTGCCTGGTATGGAGGGCATTAGCTATGAGGAGCGGTTGAATAAACTCGGGTTGTTCTCACTGGAACGATGGAGGTTGAGGGGCGACCTGATAGAGATTTACAAAATTATGAGGGGCATAGACAGAGTGGATAGTCAGAGGCGTTTTCCCAGGGTAGAGGGGTCAATTACTAGGGGGCATAGGTTTAAGGTGCAAGGGGCAAAGTTTAGAGGAGATGTACGAGGCAAGTTTTTGTTTTTTTTTTATACAGAGGGTAGTGGGTGCCTGGAACCTGCTGCCAGGTGGTGGAAGCAGGGACGATGTGGTGTTTAAGGGGCATCTTGGCAAATACATGAATAGAATGGGAATAGAGGGATACGGACCCCGGAAGTGCAGAAGATTTTAGTTTAGACGGGCAGCATGGTCGGCACAGGCTTGGAGGGCTGAAGGGCCTGTTCCTGTGCTGCACTTTTCTTTGTTCTTTGTTCTCACACTCATCTGCTACCCCTGAAAGAACCCACTCATTCTTGCCCGAGTCGTATGCACCCTGTGCGCCACCGTAAACTGTATCAGGCTCATCCTTCCACAAAAGAAGGTCCTGTTTACCCTATGCAGTGCCCCACTACATACTCCCCAATTGATCTCCCCTCCCAATTCCCCGTCCCATTTCTCCTTGATCTTCACCACCTGCTCACCTCCCTCCTCCCCCAGCCACTTGTATATATCCCCAATTCTTCCCTCCCCTTCCACATCCGGAAGCAGCAGCAGGGTGTCCCGGCAACGCAGGGAACCCCCTCCAGACCTTTCACGCAAAGTCCCTAACCTGCAGATACCTGAACACACTCCCCCTCGGCAGCTCTACCCTCGCCCTTAGCTCCTCCAGACTGGCGAACCCTTCCTCCAAATACAGATCCTTCACCTTGACCAGCCCCACTTCCCTCCACCTCCTGTATACACTATCCATCCCCCCATCTCAAACCCATGATTCTCGCAAAGCGGCGTCACAGGGTAGTAACAAGTGAGGAAACTGCCAATATGCTGGTCATAATTTTCCGAAGCTCTTGAGACTGGACTTGTGTCTTTGGATTAGAAAATTTCAAGTGTCACTCCATTCTTTAGGAGCAAAAAAAAAACCAGAGGAACTATTGACATATCAGCTTCATTTATTATCGGAAACTGAGGGACTGAGCACTTGGACAGGTGTTAGTTGATGAAAGAGATTTGTAAATGCAAGTTTTTTTTAAAAAGAGATATTCGCATGGTGGATTTCAAGTGTCTATGAATATTAGCAATAGAGATTTCTAGTAGGCTGGGTTCCACACAACAGATTGACAAAAAAAAACCCCCACAGAATTGTAGATTATGCACCAATCAAATTCTCCAACTAATATGCTGAACAGTCTCTCTCACCGTACAAACTGCTGCTATTGCCACTCATATAAACCCTCATCTTAAGTCATTATCAATTATCAGATCCATTTCTTCTTCAAGTTCCCCATAGACTGCTCCCTAGTGGTGCTGTACCTCTCTCCTGGAGCACTGTTCAAAACCCTCCATTCAGATACTCCCCTTCTCACAGGTCCAAAGCACCCCTCAAGTCACAAATACCAGAGGCAGTGAGCAAGGGGCATTATCCTTCCTCATCTTGCTCAACCTCCTTTAACACAGTCAAGCACACCGACTTGTCCTCTGCTGTGTAACTGGGTCGGACGTCCCTCGCCAGGTTCCATCCTTAAATATCCAGCCGTAACAAAACAATCTCCAGGAATGGATTTTCCTTCTGCTCTTACAAGATGATCGCTGGAGTGCTCCCAAGATCTAAGCTCGGACCCTTCCAATTCCTCCTCTGCACGTTGGGCAATATTGTCCACAGATAAAAGGCTAACTCCCACAGATATGCTAGCAACACCCAACTCTGCCTCTTCACCAACTGTCTCAGACCAGCTGCTACTTTTATGTTGTCACACTGCGCCTTTGCCATCCAGTGTTGGATGAGCTGTGAATTGCTTAGGCTGGCTAAAATTGATTGAAGGTTTGGTGGTAAATAAACAGTGGAAACATTTAAAGGAACTCAAAATGTCCAACAGTAATACATTTCATTAAAAAACAAAAACTCAGCCAGAAAAATTCATCTGTGGCTTACTCAGGTTATGGTAGTATTAGATTAAAATTAACTTAGAATACTGCAATGGACAATAGATAGCCTGATTATGGGAGTATATTAGGAGCCAGCAAAGGACCACTAAAAAGTTGAAAAGGGAGAAAGAATACTGCAATGGACAATAGATAGCCTGATTATGGGAGTATATTAGGAACCAGCAAAGGACCACTAAAAAGTTGAAAAGGGAGAAATTAGAATGAACCATTTCTTTGAAGTAGTAACATGCCCTGTGGATAAAGGGGAGCCAGTGGATGTATTGTACTTTGATGTGACACCTTATCAAACGCGTTCTGAAAATCTATGGTTATTGCGTAAAATAAAAGCTCACGATGAAAGGGATAACATATTGGCATGGATAGAAGATTAGCTAGCTAACGGGAAACAGTAGGCATAAATGGGTCATTTTCTGGTTATCGGGATGTGACTGATGGGCCACAGTGATCAGTGCTGGGACCTCAACTCTTTACAACTGGTTTGGATGAAGGGACCAATCATATAGTTGCTAAATTTTCTGATGACACAAAGATGGGAAGAAAAGTAAGCTATGAAGACATAAGGGGGCTACAAAAGAATAGGTTAGGGGAATGGGCAAAGATCTGGAAAATGGTATAATATGGGAAAACGTAAGGTTGGCCATTTTGTCAGGAAGAATAAAAAACAAACCTTTTATCTAAATGTTGAGAGATTGCAGAGCTGACATGCAGAGGGATCTGGGTGTCCTAATGCATGAATCACAGAAGGTTAGTATGCAGCAAGTAATTAGGAAACTAACATGCTATTGGTTATTGCAAGGGTAATTGAATACAAAATAATAATAATCTTTATTAGTGTCACAAGTAGGCTTAGAAAATCCCCTAGTCGCCATACTCCAGCGCCTGTTTGGATACACAGAGGGAGAATTCAGAATGTCCAATTCACCTAACAGCGCGTCTTTCGGGACTTGTGGGAGGAAACCGGAACACCCAGAGGAAACCCACGCAGACACGGGAAGAACGTGCAGTCCGCACAGACAGTGACCCAAGCTGGGAATCGAACCAGAGTCCCAGGTGCTGTGAAGCAACAGTGCTAACAGTAGGGAGGTTATGTTTCACTTATAAAGGGCATTGTTGAGACCACATCTGGAGTAATGCACAGTATTGGTCTCCTTATTTAATGAAAGATTTAAATGCATTGGAAGCAGTTCTGCGAAAGTTTGCTAGATTGATATCTGGAATGGTTCAGTTGTCTTATGGGGACAGGTGAGGCTTGTATCCACTGGAGTTTAGCAGAGAAAGGGACAACTTGATTGAAACATAGAAGATCCTGAGGGGGTGGATGTGGGAAGGCTGTTTCCTCTTGTGGGAGAATCTAGAACTTGTGGACACTTTAAAAAAAAAAGGGTCACTCATTTAAGACAGAGAATAGGAAAAGAGTTTTCTCTTAGAGGGTTGAGAGACATTTTTGAACTCTCTTCCTCAAAAGGTAGTCTTTGAATATCTTTAAGGCAGAAGTCGATGGGTCCTTGGTAAGCAAGGGGGTGAAAGGTTACTGGGAGTAGGCAGGAATATGAAGTTGAGGTTAAGATTAGATCAGCCATGATCTTATTACATGGGGGAGCAGGTTTGAGGGTCGAGTGGCCTACTCCCACTCCTAATTCGTATGTTTGGAAAATGTTGGCCCCTTGGAAGCAGAGACAGGAGAAATTATGGAGAAATAGCAGAGAAAATTAACAAATATTTCATGTCTTTTCACAGAAGAGGACAAATTAAATACAAAATACATGATAACCAAGGGGTTAAGTAATGATGGGAAATTTAAGGGATTAAAATCCAAAAATACCCAAGACCTACATCCTAGGGTTCTAAAAGAGATGGAAGTAGAGATGGTGGATGGACTGGTTATGATTTTCCAAAAATCCCTGGAATTTGGAATGGTCCCTGCAGATTGGAATTAATAGATATTTCTATTCAAGAAAGAAGTGAGAAATAAAACGGGGAAGGTCTGTTAGCCTGTAGTCTTCGGATAGTGCTGCAATCTACCATGAAGAAAGTCTTAACGTTGAAAATCATAGTATCAAAGTCAACATGATTTTACGGGAAGCAACAGTGGTTGATTGGAAAATTCATTGTTGATTTGAGGATGCAACTAGAAGGATAGATAAAGAGGAACCAGTAGATGCTGTATATTTGGATTCCAAAGGCATTCAATAAGATGCCACACAAACGTTTACGGGTAAATGGAGTTGGAGAGGAATACATTACCATAGATTGAGGATGAGTTACCAGATGGGTAGTAGAGAATAAGGATAAACAGAATGTTCAAGTTGGCAGGCTCTGACTAGTGGAGTGCTGCAAGGATCAGTGCTGGGGTCTCAACTATTTACATCTATACAAATACTTAGGTGACGTGATCAAGAGTATTGTATCTAATATACGAATAAGGAGCAGCAGTAGCTCATTCAGCTCCTCGATCCTGTCCCACCATTTAATAAGATCATGGCTCAATCATAGAAGTGCAGAAGGAGACCATTCGGCCCATCAAGTCTGCACCGGCCCTTGGAAAGAGCACCGCATCTAAGCCTACACCATTCCCTATCCCCATCACCCCACCCAATCTTTTTGGGCAATTTAGCATGGTCAATCCACCTAACCTCCACATCTTTGGACTGTGGGAGGAAACCGGAACACCCGAGGAAACCCACGCAGACATGGGGAGAAAGTGCAAACTCCGCACAGACAGTGACCCAAGCTGGAAATCGAACCTGGGACCCTGGAGCTGTGAGCAACTGTGCTAACCACTGTGCTAACCACTGTGCTACCGTGCCCCCCTGATCTGATAATCTTAAATCTGCATCCCACCTCCATAATTTATTACCCCCTCTGCTTGCAAAGAATCTATCAACCTCTGCGTTAAAATATTTACCTCTGCCTTAAAAGCTCTGCTCCCACCACCTTTTCAGGAAGAGCGTTCCAAAGGCTCACGGCCCTCAGTGAAAAGTTTTTCTCTCCAGTTTAAATGGACACCCTTTATTTTTAAACAGTGGCCCCAAGTTCTCGATTCTTCCACAGGAGGAAACATCCTCTCCACATCCATCCTGTCAAAAACCCTCAGGATCATGGAATTTTTAATAAAGTCGCTTTTACTCTTCTAAACTCCAGCGGATACAAGCGTCGCCTGTCCAACCTTTCCTCATAAGATATTTGGTAAACCTTCTCTGAACTGCTTCCAATGCATTTATATCCTTTCTTCAAGAAGGTGGCCAATACTGTACACAGCACCCAAATGTGGTTTCACAAGTGCCCTGTAAAGCTGAAGCACAGGTCAGTGAGCACAGAGGCGATGAGTAACAAAGGATTTGGTGCAAGTTACGATAGGGCAGCAGCATTTTGGATGGATTCAAACTTACGGATGGCAGGAAGCAGGAATTGGCTCAGAGAACATTAATAATAATTCCAAGGAGGAAAGCCGGGAGGAACTCCCAAGGATAAGGATGTGCCATGAAAGGCACCCAATGGAGGATACATTGGGGAGCGCACCAATGGTACATACCTTAAGGTTGAAGGTAAACACAGTGCCATTTGCCAGCCCGATGTATAGGATACGCCATCGACAGTGCATGCTCAGCACTCGGTCCGACACGGTGAACTGGTCCAGCTGCATCTTGCTCTGTTTAAAATGAAAGCAAAGTATTCACAGAAAGATCTGACTACACGTCCAGTATTTAAAATAGGGCTCCACATCGGCTATTCTTTAAAGACTGCATGAGTACACAAAGAAGGGACCTTCCCAATCTGATTTAACCTGCACCCCATTATGTCTGAAAAGCACAGGGCAGCACGGTAGCGCAGTGGTTAGCATTGCTGCCTCACGGCACCAAGGTCCCAGGTTCGACCCCAGCTTTGGATCACTGTCCGTATGGAGTTTGCACATTCTCCCCGTGTTTGCGTGAGTTTTGCCCCCACAACCCAAAGATGTGCAGGCTAGGTGGATTGGACATGCTAAATTGCTCCTTAAACAGAACAAATGAATTGGCTACTCTAATTTAAAAAAAAAAAAATGTCTGAAAAGCATTCGAGCAAAGCCAAGCCGCCATTCCTGGAGCTCTGTTTGCATATACCACGCTTGTATTCCCATGTGTATAAAGGTTTAAGAGATGATCTAATTCAAGGATTAAAGAAAATTATGATAATTATAATTATGAAGCACTTTTTCAGACAAAATTTCAGAAATGTTCATAAACGATATGCTGATATTGGGAGCCCTTTGTTCAACATAGAGAGATATGGAGTTACTGTGTGAATAACTAGGAGCCGAGATACAATTCAAGCATGAGCTAATTGGATAGGTGAAGGCCAGACTGAGCCTCATGTTGGATTGCAATCGCCTTGAGGAGCTGAATAGCCTCCCTTCTATTCCTATATTTCCTTTTGGTGTTAATGATACAGAGTTGATGGATCCATAATGTACTATTTTATGACCCACCTTCACATCATAACAGCGCACTGTATGATCACTGGATCCTGTATACAGACACGGGGTCTTCCTTTGACCGTGTACGATCACAAAACAGTTCACTTTTGTATTGTGACCCTCAAAGATACCGACACATTTCCGACTCTGAAATAGTACAAACAAGTGTAAAAGTCTTCAGGACAGGTAACTGATGATTCAAGAGGAAATGGCAGGATGAAGGCATGTTATATCCTTCATAATGCTCAAACGTAAAATGCGCAATCCCAAAAAAAATCCCAACATTGACCGGCCATTGCTGCATTGTTGATGGTCCAGAATCTTGATCAGCTTCCCAGGCTGGCCCGTTATGTTCGTTCCCTCTGCAGTAAACCCACAGGAGTTTGCGGCACAGGTGGCGATTCGCTCCATTGTGTCTGTGCTAGCTCTCAGTTCAAGCAATCACAGTGGCCCACATTCCTTCTATAGTTGTTGATTAGTGCGGCCCACACTCCTGCCATATTGTTGATTATTCTATGTCTCAAATATTTATCCAATTTTTCCCGAAACAAATACAATGGTCCTTATCAAACATTCGCTGCGGCAACCCTCTGTGCAAATAAATCCATTCGCTCTCCTCTGTGATAACGCCCAAGCCATGACTTCAGATAGCTAGGCGGTGGACAAGAGCCTAATCTTTTCATCCTTTGAGCTTTTATTCAGAGACGCATTCAAACATACATCTCCAAATCCAACACCAGGTTGTCCTATTTATAAGAGCTCAATTGAATACTAAGTTAAGGCCCGCTAGCTGAATACAGTTAAATATCCAATTAAGATACAACTTATGATCTTTGACCAGACCCCCAGCTTTTTGGTAAGATCCGGTTAGGGACCAATAACATTTTGTTTAAAGTGAACAAAGTTGGAGATTGAAGACACTTGCAGGAGAATAAAGCCACAAGATTCCATGTGTTTTGAACAAAAATAAACTTTACGATACAATGTCAGAAAGAGAAAACCACTGACAATATCTATCTTATACTTCAATATTCAGGGTTTCTATGAAATACATGTAGATTAACCAACCAACAATGGTCAAACACACCACACTGCACAATAAATGCCAAATGCAACCAAAACAGATTCCACTGATTATCCAAAACAATCACAATTTGTATGCCTCGATCAAAGGTCCTTTTTGCTCTACGGAGAACAACCCCTGCTTCTCCAACCTAACCTTGTAGCTAAATTCTCTCATGCAACTGCGACCTCAGTCAGGCACAACCGATTGCTTCCAAACCCACCTTTCAGCCAAAATCAATCACTTCTGGCTATCGTGGAGAATGCACAAAACTGTGGGGGAAGATTGCAAAACATTGGCAAAGAGAAGCCAATTTAAACAAAAAGATGAATTAAATGGTCAGTTCTCAAATCCAAACAGACAGCCCCACTGAAATCTCTCGGAAATGGCCCATACCATCAGATTGTAGACACGGACAGTTTTATCAGCAGAGCAGGTGTAGAGATGACTATTGTCTATCAGCATGGAATTCACAGCTGCCCGGTGACCCTCGAAGGTTCCCTCAGTGGGATCATCCTCGTCCACACCATCCGAGGACAACTCTAAGAAGAGAGACACATCAGCTATTACACAGAGAATCAACACATATCTGTACGTCAAAACCATCACAATTGAAGTTACAAAGGGGGGGGGAGAGAAGCGGGATGGGAGGAATAGGAGGGGAGGAAGGGAAAGAGGGCAGAGGAAGGGATGGCCGAGTGGGACGTGGGTGGAAGGGAGGAAGAGCCGAGCGGGGACGGGGGAGGGAAGAAGGGCCTAGCTGGGACAGGGGTGGGAGGAAGGGCCCAGCGGGGGTGGGGGTGGGAGGGAGGCAAGGCCGAGCAGGGAAAGGGGGTGGAGGGAGGGACGGAAAGAGAGCAGAGGGAGCGTCGGTCAAGCGGGGAGAGGAGTAAGAGGGTGGGAGTGAGGGTGGTTTGAGGGGGGTCGGAGGGCCGAGAGGGGACGTGAGAGGGAGGGCCGAGCGGGGATGGTGAGAGGGCCGAGCGGGAATAGGGCCGAGCGGGAACGGGCTGGAGAAAGGGCCGAGTGGGGACGGAGGGCTGAGCGGGGACGTGGAATGGAAGGGCAAAGCGGGGACGAGAGGGAGCACGGGGACAGATTGCTGAAACGGATTGGTGCATGGGTATGGACAGTATTGACTGGACACATGAGAATCATCTAACAGAATATGAGTGTCCTGTAATTAAACAATGTGTTTGAGACCTGATGTGTTCCTTGATCCTTTCAACGATGACCCAGGAGTCTGCGTCTCAGCCACACTGTTCAAAATGAGAAAACAAATATGGTACATTGGTCTGGAAGAGAAATGCTATTGCAATTTTACATAGAACATACAAACATAAATAGAAATAAGAACCCTTACCATGGAGTTTGAAGATGAGGTTTCAAGTCCCAGACCAGAGACTTTTTTTTAAAATATAAATTTAGCGTACTCTATTCATTTTTCCCAATTAAGGGGCAATTTAGCGTGGCCAATCCACCTAGCCTGCACATCTTTTGAGTTGTGGAGGCGAAACCCACGCAAACATGGGGAGAATGTGCAAACTCTACATGGACAGTGACCCAGAGTCGGGATCGAACCTGGGACCTTGGCGCTGTGAGGTATCAGGGCTAACCCATTGCACCACCATGCTGCCCTTCAGACCAGAGACTTGGTTGTGCAATCCACATGGACCTTCCAGTGCAGACCTTCCAGTCAGAGTTACAGTACTTCAGTTTACATGTTACGATCGGTCGAATGAATAGACATTTAGCATCTTGAGCCTGCTCCATAATTCAATAAGATCATGGTTGATCCGATTGTGGCCCTCAATAACCTTCGTTATTCAGGTATCTATCTACCTCTGCCTTAATAATATTCAATGACCCTGGCTTCACTGCACTTTGAAGCGAGTTCCAACGGTTCACTACCCTATGAAGGAAAATATTTTTCCATCTCGTTTTTAAATGGGAGGCCTCTTATTTTTAAACCACGTGCCTTAGTTTTAGACTCTTCCACGAGGTGAAAATTCTTTCAGCATCTACCCTGTCAAGTCGCCTCAGGATTTTACATGTTTCAAGATCACCTCTCAATCTACGCTCCAACGGAGATCTGTCCAACCTTCCATCAAACAATAGCCCCGCCCAATCCAAGTATCAGTCGGGAGAATCTTCTCCACACTGCTTCAAATGCATTAATACCCTTCCTTAAATACAGAGACCAAATCTGCACATCCACAGTGTGCATAATACAGCCCTCACCAACCCTGTACAACATCCCTATTTTTATTCTATTCCTCTTGCAATAAGTGACAACATTCCGTTTGCTTCCTAATTAATTGCCGTACCTGCCATCTGACTTTGTGATTAATGTGATGAACCAGGACACCCTGATCCCTCTGGGCCGCAGAGCTCTCCACTTAAATTTACTGCTTTTCTATTGTTCCTGCCAAAGTGGACTCTTATCTGTCACATTTTTGTCCACCCACGTAATCTATCTATAGCCCTTTGCAGACTCATGTCCTCTTCACAACTACTTCCCACTTATCTTTGTGACGTCAGCAAATTTAACAACTAGACATTCGATCCCTTTACCCTAGTCATTGATATCAGTTGCGAATAGTTGAGGCCCAACCACTGATCCCTGTGGCACTCCACTCATCATATTTTGCCAACCTAATAAGAACCATTTGGGCCTACTCTCTGCTTGTTAGCTAACCAATCCTCAAATTATGCTAATGGTTATCCCCTACAGCATGAGCTCTTATTTTGCACAGTAATCTTTGATGTGGCCTTCTGGATATCCAAGTACAGCGCATCCACAGGTTCTCCTTTATCCACCATGCTTGCCATTTCCTCAAAGAACTCCAATAAATTGCTCAATAAATTCCCTTTCACAAAACCAAAGTTGACTCTGCCTGATTACACTGAGATTTTCTAAATGCCGTTATAACCTTCTTGATAATAGGCTGCAGTAATTTCCTTACAACAATGGTAAGCTAGCTGGCCTATAGCTTCTTGCCTCCCCCTCCTTTCGTGAATTGTCACAATCACTATTTTCCAATCTAATGGGGACCGTTCCAGCATCTAAAGGCCCATCTGTTCTCTCATGTAGGTGTAAAAGATCCCAATGGTAGTATTAAAATATAATAATCTTTTATTGTCACAAGTAGGCATACATTAACACTGCAATGAAGTTACTTTGAAAAGCCCCTAGTCGCCACATTCCGGCGCCTGTTCGGGTACACTGAGGGAGAATTCAGAATGTCCAAATTACCCAACAGCACGTCTTTCGGGACTTGTGGGAGGAAACCGGAGCACCCGGAGGAACCCCACGCAGACACGGGGAGAACGTGCAGACTCTTCACAGACAGTGACGCAAGCCGGGAATCGAACCTGGGACCCTGGCGCTGTGAAGCAACAATGCTACCCACTGTGCTACCGTGTTGCCCTTGAGCAAGGCAGGTCTTTTGGTCTAATTTAACCCCCAATCAACATCATTGTTGGATTGCTATTTGGGTGCCCTTGTGCCCAATGTGTTTGTGCGCAAACTGGCTACTGCGTTTGCCTATATTGGAAGAGTGACTCCACTTCACAATGTACTTGATTGGCTGTAGAGCACTTTCAGACAGTCTGAGACTGTGTAAAGCACTGTACAAATACAAGCTCCATTTTTCTTTAAGAGTATTCCTCATTTTAAGGCCCTGCTCCTGAAGACGCTGACTGCTACTGGGTGCAATGGTATGTGCCTGGTGGGACTGCATCTGTACAGTACGAGGTCAATGGCAGGACACTGCTTGGTATCATAGCTGAGCTCTTCCGTATCCACTCAACTCAGCAGTAGCCAAGTCTGAGGACCCTGGTTGCAGTCTGTACAGGGGGAACATGGATTTATATAGCGTCTTTCATGTCGTAAAAAAGGTTGAGAATTATGAAACAGAACTTATTGAGCTACGAAAGGAGATATTCAGACACAAGAAAAAATGTGTTCCAATTTTGAAGGAGGAGCGAGGGAGGTTGCGAGTCAGATGGGAATTCAAAGCTTAGGGCCTTGGCAGCTGAAGGCATGATCACCAATGGTGGAGCGAATAAAATCGTAAGTATTGGATGTGTGCAGAAACCTCAGAGGATTGTGGGAGATTTCACAGGTAGGCAAAAATGAAGCCTTGGCGGGGATTGAAAAGACAAAGATGAGAATGATAAAATTGAGAGATTGCCACATTGCCAGATTACCTCTTCAAACCAAACTGAGTCTCACCTCTTGGCGATAACATTGGCACAGCTTGCCCCCATCTCGCTGGTTGAAGTCACCTCGTTATAACCCGCTTTGGGTGGATCAGTGGTACATCGACTCGGGATCAGGTGCTCCCTCTTGGATGGGCTGTCGGGCTGCTCGTCGGCCGATTCCAGAGATTCGATGGCAACCACTTCTAACTTGGGTTTGGTGACTTCCACCAGCTCCACAGAGAAATCACTGTCTGTACAGACACTTGCCATTTCGCTTTCCCCTTTAGCTCTGCCTTTTTCCTTGGGTACTGAGGTGCCCTCTGGCTCTTGGCAGATTGAGGTTGTGACCTTTTCCTTGGGAATCCTTTTGGTTTTTAGCTTGCGAGTGGGTCGACAATGCTTGTTGTCTTGCTCGGTGTCGCTGTTCTCACCTGCTTCCTCTACCCGGGGAGACTTCTTCTTCCTGAATTTCTTTTTTTTCTTTTGGCCTTTGCTCTCCGAGGGAGTCAAGGATGACTCAACCAGCTGCTCGCTTGCCCGGCTCTTCAGATCCTTCTCAGGAAAGCTTGAATCCTTCTGACACCTGCTGGCTGTCACTGGGTCACATTTTTTTGGCACAGCAAATACCTTTTTCTGCTGGGGCTCCCCAGTCTCACCTCCTGGCCGCAGTGTGAATGCTGGGGGAGCACCGCTCAGAGCCTCGTCAGGCCCACCTCTGGAGCGGTCCGCAGCCACATGCATTCCCCCAGGGTCCAGTGGTGTGAAGCCCTCAGCCAGGTGCTGGAGAGACAGCGGTAATGTGATGATAGGGAACCCCGTGGGTCTGGTTTCACCTGCAGGAAATGAAGGGTGCATCCATTAGCCAAATTTGGCCAAATATCTGAGATCATTAAACAGCTACTTGCATTCCTACTGTGCGCTACACAACATCAGGGCACCCCAAAGTGCTTTACAGTCAATGTTACTTGGAATTATTGGAAATTTGCACTATACATATTTCTCAACTAAAGTGCGCACAGGAACTCTCACAAACAACAATGACCAGAATGGTGCTGGGATGATATGGTTGAGGGACAAATATTGACCAGGAAAGCAGGGGGATTCACATGCACCCTCCAACAACTTATAAAACACTACAAAGTGCTGCAAAGGCAGATTATAAAACAAATTATGACACAAAGTCACATTAGAAGATATTTGATTTGATTTATTATTGTCACATGTATTAGTATTCAGTGAAAAGTATTGTTTCTTGCATGCTGTACAAACAATGCATACCGTACATAGGGAAGGAAGGAGAGACTGCAGAATATAATGTTACAGTTATAGCAAGGTGTAGAGAAAAGATCAACTTAATACGAGGTAGGCCCATTCTAAAGTCTGATGGCAGTAGGGAAGAAGCTATTCTTGAGTCGGTTGGGACGTGACCTCAAACTTTGGTATCTTTTTCCAGACGGAAGAAGGTGGAAGAGATAATGTCCAGGGTGAGTGGGGTCCTTAATTATGCTGGCTGCCTTTCTGAGGAAGCGGGAATTATAGATTGAGTCAATGGATGGGAGGTTGGCTTGTGTGATGGACTGGGCTACGTTCACGACCTTTTGTAGTTTCCTGCGGTCTTGGGCAGAGCAGGATCCATACCAAGCTGTGATACAATCAGAAAGAACGCTTTCTATCGTGCATCTGTAGAAGTTGGTGAGGGTCGTAGCTGACATGCTAAATTTCCTTAGTCTTCTGAGAAAGTAAAGTCGTTTGTGGGTTTTCTTAACTATAGTGTCGGCATGTGGGGACCAGGAGAGGTTGTTGGTGATCTGTACACCTAAAATCTTGAAGCTTTCGACCCTTTCTACTTCGTTCCCATTGATGTAGACAGGGGCATGTTCTCCACTAAGCTTCCTGAAGTCGATGACAATCTCCTTCGTTTTGTTGACATTGAGGGAGAGATTATTGTCGTCGCACCAGTTCACCAGATTCTCTATCTCATTCCTATACTCTGACTCGTCATTGTTTGAAATCCAACCCACTACTGTGGTGTCATCGAAAATCGAGTTAGAGGGGAATTTGGCCACACAGTCATAGGTGTATAAGGAGTATGGTAGGGGGCTGAGGACACAGCCTTGTGGGGCACCGGTGTTGAGGATGATCGTGGAGTAGGTGTTGTTGCCTATCTTTACTGATTGTGACCTGTGGGTTAGAAAGTTCAGGATCCAGTCGCAGAGGGAGGAGCCGAGGCCAAGGAGTTTGGAGATGAGTTTCATAGGAATGATGGTGTTGAAGGCTGAGCTGTAGTCGATAAATAGGAGTCTGACATAGGCGTCTTGGTTATCTAGGTGCTCCAGGGTAGAGTGCAGGGCCATGGAGATGGCGTCTGCTGTGGACTTGTTGCAGCGGTAGGCAATCCGGGAGGCTGGAGCTGATTCATGCCATGACTAACATTTCGAAGCACTTCATGATGATGGATGTCAGAGCCACTGGACGATAGTCATTAAAGCACGCTGCTTGACGTTTTTTTGGTACTACGTTTGGTATTATGTCAAATGGCCAACGGTTTTGTCAAAGAGGCAAGTTTAAAGATAGTTTTAAAGGAGGAAAGCAAGGTAGAGCGGCAGGAATGTTTAGGAAGGGAACTATAGAGTGTAGGTCCCAGACAACTGATGGCACGATCAGCAATGGCAGAGCGATTAAAATTGAGAATGCTCAAGACACCAGAATTAGATATCTCACACGGTTGTGGAGCTGGAGGAGATTACAGGGATAGGGGTAGCCAGGGCCATGGAAAGATTTGAAAACATGAATGAGAATTTTAAAATCAAGATGCTGCTTGCGCTAGTGTCAAGATAGTTCGGTGATTGGTGGTGATAGGTGGATAGGGAGAGTTTGGACCACAGACAGAAAACAAGGTCTTCAGTCTTCCAAATATTGAATTAGAGGAAATTCCTGCACAGTAGTATTTGATGTCAGATAAGCAGTCCTTTAGTTTCGCAACAACTCAGTGAGAGAGGTCCTGCTAAGATCAGTTGAATGCTGTCAATGGATGATGTCCTCAAGGACAGTATGCAGATGAGAAATAGGAGGGAGCTTAAGGACAGATTCTTGGGGAACACCAAAGGTAAGCGTGGGAGCAAGAGGAGAAGGCATCAAAAGTAATAGTCTGGCTATGATTGCATATCTAAGAATAGAAACAAGTGAGAGTGGTCCCCCCCAGCCAGCTAGATGGCAGTGGACAGATGTTAGAGATGGTGTGACCAACCATGTCAAAAGCTGCACACAGTTTGAGAAGGATGAGAGATAGTTTACCTATATCAGTCACACAGCACGTCACTTATGACTTTGATAAGAATCGTTTTGGTACTGTGACAGGGATTCAGACATGGGAGTGCCAGTAAAATAATAATAACCTTTTTATTGCCACAGGTAAGCTTACATTAACAACACTGCAATGAAGTTACTGTGAGAGAGACAGAGATTTAGGAGGTGGCAACACATTCAATAATTTTGGAGAGGAAAGGGGGGTTCCACAGAATTCCTACAGTGCAGAAGGAGCCCACACGGCCCATCTGCACCAATCCTCTGAAAGAGCATCCACCTCACCAAGACCCCACTAACCTGCTCATCTTTGGACACTAAGGGGCAATGCTTTTAGCATGGCCAATCCACCTAATCTGTACTTCTTTGGTTGCAAAGGGACAGTCGTTTGCCAGGACGGTGGCATACTGGTTGGGGGTGATGACGCCCGTTTTAGAAAAGAGGAAAAACACCTGAAAGTAGAGAGTGATGAGCAATATCAGCTCACATAGCGGGTGTGAGGGGTGCAGGGGCAGAGGAGGAGAGTTGGTTACTCAATGGTTTAGTGGAAATAGGGTCAAGGGAGTAGGAGGTGGCTTTTATGGAAAAGACTGAAGAGGGCCTGAGAGAAGATAGAAGAAAGACTAAGAAAAAGATGGGAGTTCAGGGCTGGGGAAGGGAAACTTAAAAGGAAATTTGGCTCAGTGGGTTAGTGGAAGGAAGTGAAGCGATAGGCTGCCCATGGGATCTCACTGTCGTGACAAAGGAGTCCACCCGAACTGCCTGTTGAAGCCGAGAGTGGAAAAGATCGGGGAAAAGGGGTTTAAGGGGACAGTTTGCATAAGAGAAAGAAGCCGGTGTTATCTTGCATTTTGGGATGATCCAGGAAAAGTGTGCTGTCTTAACAGATGAAAACAGGATCGGATTGTGCTTTAGGTGGTCCAGTCAGAGTCCCAAAAGACGTGCTGTTAGGTGAATTGGACATTCTGAATACTCCCTCTGTGTACCCGAACAGGCGGCGTAGTGTGGCGACTAGGGGCTTTTCACAGTAACTTCACTGCAGTGTTAATGTAAGCCTACTTGTGACACAAATAAAGATTATTATTATTTGATGGCAGATGACTAAACCAGTCACCAGTCATAATCTTTCAAGTCTGCTTCCTCTGAACTTAAGGCAGTGGAGCTAAGAGATGGGCCAGAGCAAACTGCCAGGGTGAGAGAAAGCATTTTTAAAATTTGAGACCACAGCATTTAAAGTAGACATGAGGTACAGCTGAGCAAATAAGTAGGATGGTACCTATTTCTAGGGTGAGGAAAGGGGTAAATGGAAAGTGCGACAAATAAACAACACGGTGGCAAATAGGTTAGCACTCCTGCCTCCCAGCTCCCAGGACCCGTGTTCAATTCTGGCCACGGGCGACAGTCTGTGCAGAACCTGCACATTCTCCCAGTGTCTGCGTGGGTTTACTCTGGGCGCTCCGGTTTCCTCCCACAGTCCAAAGATGTGCAGGTTTGGTGGATTGGCCATGCTAAAGAGAAGCCCTCCCAATCAGGCTGATCACATGGAACGTAAGAGGGCTAAATAGGCCGGTTAAGAGGGCACACGTATTCCCGCATTTGAGGGGACTGAAGGCGGACGTGGCAATGTTGCAGGAGACGCACCTAAGAGTAACGGACCAGATCAGATTAAGGAACTGGACTCTAAGACTAGAGGGGTCGCGATCCTGATTAACAAGCGAGTGTCATTCGAGGCGGGAAGAATAGTTGCGGGTGTGGGAGGCCGTTACATTATGGTTAGTGGGAAGCTGGAAGGGCTGCCAGTGGTGCTCGTGAATGTGTACGCGCCAAATTGGAATGATGTGGAGTTCATAATCATAGATTATCATAGAAGTTACAGCGCAGAAGGAGGCCATTTGGTCCATCGAGTCTGCACCGGCTCTTGGAAAGAGCACCCTACCCAAGGTCAACACCTCCACCCCATCCCCATAACCCAGTAACCCCACCCAACACTAAGGGCAATTTTGGACACTAAGGGCAATTTATCATGGCCAATCCACCTAACCTGCACATCTTTGGACTGTGGGAGGAAACCGGAGCACCCGGAGGAAACCACGCACACAGGGGGAGGATGTGCAGACTCCGCACAGACAGTGACCCAAGCCGGAATCGAAACTGGGACCCTGGAGCTGTGAAGCAATTGTGCTATCCACAATGCAACCGTGCTGCCCTGGAGGATGTTGGGGAAGATCCCGGACCTGGATTCACACAAGTTTGTCATGTGGGGGGACTTCAACACAGTCATTGACCCGAGGCTAGACCGGTCGAGCTAAAGTACAGGCAAGGTGCCAGCAATGGCAAAGGAGCTAAAGGGGTTTATGGAGCAGATGAGGGGGGTGGACCCATAGAGATTTGGGCGACCGAGAGTGAAGGAGTTCTCCTTCTACTCGCATGTGCATAAAGTGTACTCCCGGATTGGCTTTTTATCCTGAATAGGGCTTTACTGACGGGGGTAGTGGACACAGAGTACTCAGCGATCACGGTCTTGGACCATGGCCCGCACTGGGTTGACCTACAGGTGAGCAAGGAGGGTGGCCAACGCCCGCACTGGAGATTGGTTGTCAGACTTTTAGCAGATGAGGAGTTGTGCGGGCGGGTGAGGAAATGTATCCAGAACTATCTGGAAGTTAATGATAAGGGGGAATGGGCCTATCTGTGGGACGTACTGGGACGGTTTGGATTTGGGCGGCGTTTCATCGACTGGGTCAGGCTGCTGTATCAGGCGCCCGTGGCAAGTGTACGGACGAACAGGCTGACCTCGGGCTATTTTAGGCTGCACCGAGGGACGAGGCAGGGATGCCCCTCTCCCCTCCCCGCTGTTGTTCGCACTGGCCATAGAGCCGCTGGCAATTGCGCTGAGGTGGCCCAGGAATGGGAACGACTACATAAATTAAATTTGACCCGACTAGTTGACCAAATGAAGGAAGATTTCCGAAGGTGGGACATGCTTCCGTTGTCAGGCTGGGAGGGTACAGACAGTGAGAATGACGGTCCTCCCGAGATTCCTGTTTGTGTTTCAGTGTCTCCCCATCTTTATTCCACGGACCTTCTTTAAACGGGTCAATAAGGTGATCTCTGGCTTTGTATGGACGGGTAAGACCCCGCGAGTAAAAAAGGGGCTGGAGCGCAGCCGGGGGGAGGGCGGGCTGGCGCTGCTGAACTTTAGTAATTATTATTGGGTGGTGAACATAGCCATGATTAGGAAGTGGGTGGCGGTGGTGATGGTGTCGATGTGGGAGCGAGTAGAGGTGGTTTGGGGGCATTGGTAACGTTCCCGCCGGCACGGTACTCCACCAGCCCTGTGGTGGTAGCGGCCCTGAGAGTCTGGGGGCAATGGAGGAGACATGTGGGAGCATCGGTCTGGTCTCCAATCTGCAATAACCATCGGCTTGCCCCGGGGAGGCTAAATGGAGAGTTCCGGATATGGCAAAGAGCAGGGATCGGGAGGATTGGAGATCTGTTTATAGAGGGGAGCTGTCCCAGCCTGAGGGAGTTGGAGGAGAAATTCTAACTGACGGGTGGAAATGAGTTTAGGTACCTGCAGGCGCAAGATTTCCTGCACAGGCAGGTCTCAACCTTCCCGCTCCTATCACCAAGGGGGATACAGGACAGGGTAGTTTCCAGAATGTGGGTGGGAGAAGGGAGGGTTTCGGACATTTACAAGGAACTCTTGGGGCCAGAGGAAAAGCAAACTGAGCAGCTGAAACACAAGTGGAAAGAGGAGTTGGGAGGAGAGATGGAGGACGGTCTCTGGGCGGATGCGTTGAGTAGTCAACGCGTCCACAACATGTGCCAGGCTCAGCCTGATACAATTCAAGGTTGTTTACCGGGCTCACATGACAGTGGCCCGGGTGAGCAGGTTATTGGGGTGGAAGACAGGTGCACAAGGTGTGCGGGAGGACCAGCGAACCCATGTCCATACGGTCTGGGCATGCCCGAAGCTTAGGGGATTCTGGCAGGGGTTTGAAGATGTCATGCCCATGGTGTTAAAAACAAGGTTGGCACCGTCCAGAGGTGGTGATTTTCGGGGTGCCGGAAGATCTGGGTATCCAGAAGGAGAAAGAGGCAGACGTTCTGGCCTTTGCCTCCCTGGTAGCCCGGAGACGGATATTATTAGCCTGGAGGGACTCAAAGCCCCCGAAGTCGGAGACCTGGCTATCGGACATGGCTAGCTTTCTCTGGAGAAAATCAAGTTCGCCCTGAGAGGGTCAATGTGAGGGTTCGCCCGGAGGTGGCAGCCGTTCTTCGGGGGGGGGGGGGGGGTTTAGTTTAGCTTTGATTAGTGTGTAAGAAAGGTGGGACCTGCGAGGGAGGAAGACGGCCTTTGCACTATGTTTACATCTGTATGTACACTGTTTTCTTCTGTTATTGTTATAAAACCATAAATACCTCGATAAAGTGCTTATAAAAAAATAAATAAAGGACCATCCTAAAGTAGGAGGGATGGGGGTGGTGTAGGGAAAGGTTTTCAGAGACCCGGGCAGCTGGAGGCATGGACACTATTGATTGAGCAATGGAAATTGGGGACATTAGGTCTGTCTGCCCTCTCAAATAGTTTTAAATGATCCTATAGCACCATTTCACAAAGCACAGAGGAGGTTTTTGCCAATGCCCTCACCAATATTTATCTCTCAACCAATATCACTTAAACAGATCATCTGTTCATTTACCTCTCTGCTGTTGGTGGAATTTTGCTGTACATAAACTGTCTGCCACATTTCCCACATTACAGTGAGTACACCAAATACTTAACTGGCTTTGCAATGCCAGCCTCGTGACAGACACAATATCTAAAATGTGCTGCAATTATTTTTTTTTACCTCTGCCACAACCTACCTTTGCTCTGGGTTCCTGAAGTGTCGTGGAAGCGGTCGCTCGGCATCCAAGGGTCTTTCACATTCCCCTCTGTCCTTTTCGGAGAGATGGGCTCCTGCTTAATGGAGGTGTCTGGCTTGGTAGGAAGGGCATTCTCCACAGGAGAACGGAAAGCAGGGGCTATTTTGACGTTGGTATGTGGCTGTAAGGTGGAGCTGGGGCTGGGAGACGAATTGTTCAGTAAGGGCAATGGGAATGGTGTTTGGAAAGTGAGCTCAGTCGCGTCACCATGCAGCTTGCTGCGGTTGCTTTCGGTTGCTGAGCTGACTGGCAGTCGTTCCCCAGTAGGATCATAGGATTCTGCAGATGACAAAAATAACTCAGTCAGAAATGCACCAACTGTTACGTACAAACCAGAGACACAGAGTACAGTAAAGATGAATGAAAACAGGAAGCATCATGAACAACAGTCCTGGCGTCCTGCCCCCACCAACACCAGCCACCTGTCTAGCTCTCTCCTAACCAAACCTCACTGCCCAACCCGCTCTTATGCCAGTGTTCCCAACTGCCCCTCCCCAAACCAGCATCCTGCCCCAACTCTTTCCTAACAAGCACCCCAACCTTCTTCTAACCAGCAATCCCTACCCCAAAGCCTCACCCACCACCACCCCTCTCACTTGGCTCTCTCTTAACCAGCCACACCTACCCCCTCCTACCCAGCCTCTGCCCTCCCCAATCATATATCTCCGAAGGCCCTCTCCATCTCGGTCTATCCCACTAACGCCCCGTCCATCCATTCCCCTCCTCATGTCTCCCTTGTGCACCCCTCTTCATAGAATATAGAATCATAGAATTTACAGTGCAGAAGGAGGCCATTCGGCCCATCGCGTCTGCACCAGCCCTTACAAAGAGCACCCTACTCAAGCCCACGTCTCTACCCTATCCCCGTAACCCAATAACCCCCACTTACCTTTTTTTGGGACACTAAGGGCAATTTAGCATGGCCAATCCACCTAATCCGCACATCTTTGAACTGTGGGAGGAAACCGGAGCACCCGGAGGAAACCCACGCGCAGACACGGGGAGAACGTGCAGACTCCGCACAGACAGTGACCCAAGCCGGGAATCAAACCCGGGACCCAGGAGCTGTGAAGCAACTGTGCTAACCACTATGCTACCGTGCTGCCCTAACATCCCCGCCCATCCATTCCCCTCCTCATGTCTTCCCTGTCCATCCCTCTCCTAACAGTACAGTTTATCCTATTCTTAATCCAACAGGGATAAATGGGATGGGATGCCTGATCCGAAACCAGGGTCCGAATTAATTTGGGATGAAACTCCACACAATACTGCACTGGCTGGATTATATGCCAAATTCTTCTGACTGAAAGAATCTTTGAGATACACCTTGCAGTCCCTGAAGGATTTCGATTCTCTTGCCCCTCAGTGTACTCATCTCCAGGGTAATCTGTGCAGAAGACAAAAAGGGGTGCAATGAGAAACGGCAACATCTAGTGTTGACAGTGCTGTGAACACTGAAAACTCTCACAATATTATCATTCGGAAGTATTGCACATCCTCCCCGTGTGTGCGTGGGTTTCCTCCGGGTGCTCCGGTTTCCTCCCACAGTCCAAAGATGTGCAGGTTAGGTGGATTGGCCATGTTAAATTGCCCTTAGTGTTGGGTGGGGTTACTGGGTTGTGGGGATAGGGTGGAGGTGTTGACCTTGGGTAGGATGCTCTTTCCAGGAGCCGGTGCAGACTCGATGGGCCGAAAGGCCTCCTTCTGGACTGTAAATTCAATGATAATCTATGATTAATCTAGGACAAAGGTTCGGCACAACATCGTGGGCTGAAGGGCCTGTTCTGTGCTGTATTTTTCTATGTTCTATTGTTTTTCTTTATCCTTTCATGGGATTTGGGTATCACTGGCAAGGTAGCATTTGTGGGCCAGCGGTGAATGCTCTCGAGTGAGTGGCTCGCAAGGCCATTTCAGGGGGGAGTTCAGGAGTCACCCACAATAATATATTTCAATAAATTTCTAGATTATCAAAGGAATAAAGGATTGAGAGGGCTCCAAATAGATCAGGTGTTAAAACTGGGTTAGAGGACATTTTAAAATTCATTCTCAGGGTGTGGGTGTTGCTGGCAAGGTCTCATTTCCTTCCCACCCCTAGTAACTCTGAAGAGGGGTGGCTGGTGACCCTTCTGTGCTAGATGTCAGTGATAATAATAACCACATCGCTTGGGTCCTAGATTCAATTCCTGGCTTGGGTCACTGTCTGTGCGCTCTCCCCATATCTGCGTGGGTTTCCTCCGGGTGCTCCGGTTTCCTCCCACAGTCCAAAGACGTGCAGCTTAGGTGGATTGGACATTCTGAATTCTCCCTCTGTGTACCCGACCAGGTGCCGGAGTGTGGCGACTTGGGGATTTTCACAGTAACTTCATTGCAGTGTTAATGTGACATACTTGTGACACTAATAAAGATTATTCTTTAGAGGTCTTTAAAATAATGAGGGGCATAGATGAGGTAGATAGTCAACATCTTTTCCCAAAGGTAGAGGTCTAAGACTAGAGGGCATTGATTTAAGGTGAGAGGGGAGAGATACAAAAGGGTCCAGGGGGACAATTCTTTCACACAGAGGGTGGTGAGTGTCTGGAACGAGCTACAGAGGCAGTAGTAGAGGTGGGTACAATTTTGTCTTTTAAAAAGCATTTAGAGTTATTTGGGAAAGACGGGTATGGAGGGCTGTGGGCCAAATGCGGGCAATTGGGACTAGCTTAGTGGTAAAAACCGGGCAGAATGGACAAGTTGGGCTGAAGGGCCTGTTTCCATGCTGTAAACCTCTATGACAATAGGCCAAAGTCTGAGGGGTGGGGCGGGCAGAGAACACGAGGCTATTGTGCGCCACGACCCACCCTCCCCGCTGCCGACCACCACGCTAACAAACGTCATATCCCACCAGTCCTGTTATCAACCCTCCCCAAACACATTTGCATTATCAAATATATTATCCCATCAATGCCTCTTCGACCTCGTCAAATATCACATCCCGTTCATTAGTTTAACTGCAAAACAACTTTTATTCCAATATAACAGTGGCATCATCCCAAAAGTACCTGTTGTTTAAGAACCAACAGCTTTTGAACTTCGATGTAAGTGGCTTGAAGTGCAGCACGTGCCTGCAGCAGGTTACCATCCAACCCTTGCAATGTCTTGTTCAACTCATCCTCCCGCAGCGAAATGCTCAGCAACTGGTCCAGTTGGCACCTTTCTGGAATCAGATGACCGACATGTTGGGTCCTGACCCACTTTAACAAAACATACACCTTACTGGGGGGTGAGATCATGATTGCACATTGAACACATCGGAGTCATCTGCTTGGTGTCCAACGGCTCCAATAGATGGAATATTGTGCCATGTTTGGCTGCAGTATAAATCTTTATGAAGTCCAGAGGACACTGGAATCAACTGCTTTGTCACGGTTAATTGGATGGTGAGTCAGTGTGTGGATGGGACTGAGGGGATACCTTTCTCAGAGAGAGGGCACAGGCATGATGGCTCAAATGGCTTCCTGGTGTACTATAAATTTCCATATTTCCAGGGTTCTGAATTGCAAGCCTCATTTGGCTTTCAGATGCTGACCTGTATTGCTGAACAGACAATGATCTGCATGGGCCATTACTACAAAATCAAAACACTGTAGAGGCTGGGAAGCTGAAATAAAGAGACCAATGCAGGAAATACTCAGCAAGTCAGGTGGTATTGGTAAAGAGAAAAAGAGATCGTCATTTTAGGTTGATGACCTTTAGGCTGAACTGCAAGAGGTTGGTGATGGAACAGGTTTTAAGCAGGTTTAGAGGAAGGGAAGTTCAGGAAAATCTTTGGAGGTGAGGGCAAAGGCCAAAAGGAAAGTTCTGTGATAGGATAGAAGACAGAAGAGTTTGAATAACAAATCGATGGTGGTGCAAGGCAAAGGCGATGATCATGCAACACAAAGAAACAAAAGATGGATCTTGCAGATGTTTAAAGGGCAAAACCGCTGCCTGAATAAAGCAGGAGCAGTCATTGTGTCAAATTGCTGAACTCTGCTTCCGGTGGCGGCTATAAAAGAGTAAGTCGCACATTTGGTGGCTCACGCTCTGGTCGGACTTTTGGACCTTTCCCCTGTTTTTCTACCAGATTTGAATTGTAAAACGGATGTTAGTGGCAATTGTTTACTGAATTCCCACTTCGGTGCATGGCGAGAATGGCTAGAAGTGTTTGTAAGGGCAGAAACAAAATGATAGAGAAGGCTTGGGCTGTAGCTGCAACAGAAGACAGCATGGCGGCGGTTCGGAACTCTGGCTTGTCGACCCAGCAGTCTATGGAGCAGCTGTTGCAAGTAATTCAGGACAGCTTTGCTACGCAGAATCGGGACTGCTTGGACCCGATAAAAGAGTCAATAGAGCGGTTGGAGCATAGATTGGACGCCCAGTATCGGGCGATCCAGAAGGTGGAGATGGCGCTGGCAGAGCAGGAGGAACATCAGACTACGGTGGAGCTGGAGGTGGGGAAGCTGAGGGGCCAGCAGAAGAAGCTCCTGGAGATGTTGGAGGAACTAGAAAATAGGACCCGTCGGCAGAACCTAAGAATCGTCGGGCTCCCGGAGGGGTCCGAAGGAACGGACGCTGGGGCATACATCGCAGACATGTTTGAGAAGCTGCTGGGGGATGGGGCAGTCTCCTGGCCCTTGGAGGTGGACAGGGCTCACAGAGCACTCGCGAGGAAGCCGCGAATGGGAGACCCCCCCCCCCAAGGGCAATGGTGGTGAGATTCCACAGGTTCTCAGATAAGGAGCGCATTCTACAGTGGGCCAAGCAGACACGGAGCTGTAAATGAGACAATAGCATCCTGCGGGTCTACAAGGACCTGAGTGTAGAGGTGGCCAGGAGGAGAGCAGGCTTCAAACAGATCAGGTCGATCCTTTTTTAAAAAAAGGTGAAGTTTGGACTGTTATACCCAGCCCGTCTCTGGGTCACGCACGAGGATCAGCACTTCTACTTCGAGTCGCCTGAGGATGCGTTGGACATTGCGAAAAAGGGCTGGTGATGGATTGAGAACTTTTGAACTTGGCTGCAGCATTCATGTTTTTGTTCTTTCTTTTTGTCTCTCTGTTTTTGTAAAACGTTTCCCGTTTTGCGTTAAATGGAAGATGTTTATGATGCCGTTTGCATTGATTTGGAACCAGCGGTACAGCTGAATGAGTTAAGGTTTTCATTTGCACTGTTGGGGGATGCAGGTGTGCTTGTTTTGATCTTGTTGTTTTTCTGTTGGGCAATTGTGATTGTTTGATGTTGGAGTTTGTTTGTATGAGCGGGGTGGCGGGGGGAGGGAACAATAGGTGGGAGACTATCTGGGGCGGAGATGGGGGCCACCGAGCTAGCTGGGCAAGCTAGCTCTCGGAAGCGCAGTGGGGGGGTGCATATGTTTGGTTTGGGAAAGTGATTGAGTTACAGGGTGTTGTTAATAGGGGGGGGGGGTGAATGTTCTGTTGACGAGGGAGGGACTTGGGCTGAGGGACAGAGAGGAGGTTGGGGGCTGCCTGGGGATGGACCGCTGGAGGTGCGGAGCACGGGCTGGAGGCGGGCCTAAAAAAGGGGAAGGCTGATCAGCGGAGGGGGGGGGGGCAATGAGCCCCCCAACTAGGCTGATCACCTGGAATGTTCAAGGGTTAAATGGGCCGGTCAAAAGGGCACGTGTGTTCGCGCATCTTAGGGGGTTGAAGCCAGACGTGGTAATGTTGCAGGAGACGCACCTTAGAGTTATGGACCAGGTTAGATTGAGGAAAGGCTGGGTCAGTCAGGTCTTTCACTCGAGACTAGATTCAAAGACTAGAGGGGTCGCGATCCTGATCAATAAGCTGGTGGAGTTTGAGACGGGTAGAATAGTCTTGGACGTGGGAGGTCGGTACATTATGGTCAGTGGGAAGCTAGAGGGGGCGCAGGTGGTATTAGTAAATGTGTATGCGCCAAATTGGGAGATGTGGAGTTTATAAAGAGGATGCTGGGGAAGATACCGGACCTGGACTCGCACAGATTGGTCATGGGAGGGGACTTCAACACAGCTATGGACCCTGGCTTGGACTGGTCAAGCTTGAAAACGGGTAGGGTGCCAGCAATGGCAAAGGAACTAAGAGAGTTCATGGAGCTGATTGGGGGGGGGGGGTATCCCTGGAGGTGTGGGCAGCTGAGGGTGAGGAGTTCTTCTTCTACTCACGCATGCATAAAGTGTACTCCCGGATTTATTTCTTTATTTTGAGGAGGGCCTTGCTGGCTGGGTGGTGGACACTGGGTACTCGGTGATTACAATCTCAGACCATGCTCCGCACTGAGTAGACCTGCAGGTTAGTAAAGACAGTAACCAGCGCCCGCACTGGAGGTTGGATGTGGGACTTTTGGTGGATGAAGGGGTGTGCCAGCGGCTGAGGAAATGTATTCAGAAGCTACCTGCAGGTCAATGACACTGGGAAAATTTCAGCAGGGGTGGTGTGGGAAGCACTGAAGGCGGTGGTCAGGGGGGAGCTGATCTCGATACGGGCCCATAGGGAGAAGGTGGACAGGGCAGAGACAGACCGACTGGTAAAAGAGTTACTACAGATTGATAGGAGGTATGCGGAGACCCCAGAGGCAGGGCTTTTAAGGGAACGATGATTGTGTTCCAGACGTTATTGGGAAGGACCAGACAGGCTTTGTTAAGGGCAGGCAGTTGGTAGCCAGTGTAAGAAGGCTGTTAAATGTGATCATGATGCCCCCGGAAGGTAGGGAGGTGGAGGTAGTGATCGTAATGGATGCAGAAAAGGCTTTTGATCAGGTAGAATAGGACTCTCTGTGGGAGATACTGGGACGGTTCGGATTCGGGCAGGGCTTTATTGACTGGGTCAGGTTACTGTATCAGGCTCCAGTGGCAAGTGTACGGACGAATAGGACAACATTGGACTATTTTAGACTGCACCGGGGGGTGAGACAGGGATGCCCCCTCTCCCACTGTTGTTTGCGCTGGTTATAGAGCCGTTGGCAATTGGCAATTGCTCCGAGAGCCTCAAGGGGCTGGGGGAGAAGAGAGGGGGCACAGGGTTTCACTCTATGCGGATGATCTGCTTTTGTATGTTTCGGACCCAATAGAGGGGATGGAAGAAATCATGAGGACTCTAGGGGAATTTGGCCGGTTTTAAGGGTATAAGCTTAATATGGGAAAGAGTGAGATGTTTGTGGTCCAGGCGTGGGGATAGGAGAGGCGACTGGGAGACCTGCCGTTTAGGTTGTAAAGGGAAGCTTTAGGTACCTAGACATCCAAGTGGCGCGGGAATGGGACCGGCTGCATAAATTGAATCTGGCCCGGCTGGTGGACCAAATGAAGGGCGATTTTCCGAGGTGGGACGCTTTTCCGTTGTCTCTGGCCGGGAGGGGGCAAACGGTGAAGATGACGGTCACATGGTTAGGCCACATTTGGAATACTGCATGCAGTTCTGGTCGCCTCATTACCAGAAGGATGTGGATGCTTTAGAGAGGGTGCAGAGGAGGTTCACCAGGATATTGCCTGGTATGGAGGGTGCTAGCTATGAAGAAAGGTGGAGTAGATTAGGATTGTTTTCGTTGGAAAGACGGAGGTTGATGGGGGACCTGATTGAGATCTACAAAATTATGAGAGGTATGGACAGGGTGGATAGCAACAAGCTTTTCCAAGAGTGGGGGTGTCAATTACAAGGGGTCACGATTTCAAGGTGAGAGGGGGAAAGTTTAAGGGAGATGTGCGTGGAAAGTTTTTTTACGCAGAGGGTGGTGGGTGCCTGGAACGCCTTGCCAGCAGAGGTGGTAGAGGCGGGCACAATCGCATCATTTAAGATGCATCTAGACAGATATATGAATGGGCGGGGAACAGAGGGAAGTAGATCCTTGGAAAATAGAAGACAGGTTTAGATAAAGGATCTGGATCGGCGCAGGCTGGGAGGGCCGAAGGGCCTGTTCCTGTGCTGTAATTTTCTTTGTTCTTTGAGAGGTAAATGGCTTTTGCACTATGTTTATGGTTTCATGTATATTATTTATTTTGTTGTTGTCACTATACCAAAAATACCTCAATAAAATGTTTATTTTTTAAAAAATTGCTGAACTCAAAAGTGTTTCGTTCAGAAAGCTGCAAAAGTTCCTAATCGAAAGATAAGGTGCTGTTACTCCGGGTTTCGGTGGAGCTTCTCTGTGGAGGCTGAGGATAGACAAGTTAGAGTGATCTAGAGAAATAAAATGGCAAGGCAGCACAAGATCAGGGTCACGCTTGCAGACTGAATGGAAATGTAAACAAAGCTTGGAGGGGAGCTCATCAGTAACTGCTCAAGTAGGGGTTGAGGGTCTCCCCACTACAGCTCATGTGGAGAAAAGAGGGGAAGTCAGCACAACATCATCATAGAATTAGATGGAATATTTTGAGTACACTGGGGCTATTCTAGCAGAATCACCAGATGCTGATCTGTATATTCCAATCCCAAGTAATCTAGAAGAGTCATTTACTTACCTCTTTTGCTTTTGAGTTTCCTTCTCTTATTCTTCCTTTCCAAACAAGGGACTTCTGAAGACAAAACATCCTACACAAGCAGAGAAAAATCAATTGATCACATGGAGCCCATTCAACCCATCGTCCATTATACTACATTGCCACGATCAATTGCACATATGATTGGGATTAGACATCTCATTTGCTGGATTAGTTCAAGCCCAGCTAATAGTCAAATAACATAATCTGAGTAGTTAACAGTGGTCATGAAGAACAGTTGTACTGTTGAAACTGTCTCTTTTGGACTTCCGGGTGCGGCGATGACCAGCTGAGTCGCACGTTTCGGCAGCTCCCGGTGGAACGGACTTTTGGGCTTTTAATAAGAGCCCCAACGGCAATTTTAACGGCTAAAAGTACTGTGCGGTGAACCAGAAGGGAATCCCCCCTGGATACGGATGGAAAAAGGAGAGGAAGGTGGCCGGATTGCGGTGGATCCTTTAGAGCAGCGGCAAGGAAGGCAAGCAAAAACCAAGATGGCGTCGGAAGGTGGCAGTTTAATATGGGGCCCTGAACAACACGAGTTTTTGAAACGCTGCGTGGAAGAACTCAAAAAGGAAATGAAGAAGGAGCTGTTGGCCCCGATATTACAGGCGATCGAAGGGCTAAAGGAGGAGCAAAAGACCCCGGAGCGGGAGCTTCGGGTCGTGAAGGCAAAGGCTGCCGAGAATGAGGACGACATACAGGGCCTGGTGGTGAAGACGGAGATGCACGAGGCACACCATAAACGATGTGTGGAAAGGCTGGAGGCGCTGGAGAACAACGCGAGGAGGAACAACCTAAGGATTCTTGGTCTTCCTGAAGGTGCGGAGGGAGTGGACGTCGGGGCATATGTGAGCACGATGCTGCACTCGTTAATGGGAGCGGAGGCCCCGGCGGGTCCGCTGGAGGTGGAGGGAGCATACCGAGTGATGGCGCGAGGACCGAGAGCAGGAGAAATTCCTAGAGCCATAGTGGTGAGATTCCTCCATTTTAAGGATAGAGAGATGGTCCTTAGATGGGCAAAGAAAACTCGGAGCAGTAAGTGGGAGAACGCGGTGATCCGCGTATACCAAGACTGGAGTGCGGAGGTGGCGAGAAGGAGGGCGAGCTTTAATCGGGCCAAGGCGGTGCTTCACAAAAAGAAGATAAAATTCGGAATGCTGCAACCGGCAAGACTGTGGGTCACATATCAAGGGAGGCACCAATTACTTTGAGACGGCGGATGAGGCGTGGACTTTTATCGTGGAAGAAAAATTGGAATGAGCGGGTTAATAAAAAAAGAACGTTTGAAACAAAGTGGTGGGGCAAGTATGGGGGGCGAAGAGGGGGGTAAAAAGGGGGGAAAGAGGAGTTTTATGTTATTAATCCTGCGATGTGGTAACTTTTCTTTCTTCCACAGGAGGTGGTGGGGGGAGGAAAGGAGGTGGAGGAGATGGGGCGTTGGCCATTGGGGGCGGGGCCAAGGGGGAAGCGCGGGCTCGGTTCCCGCGCTATGATAATCATGGCGGGAATAGGGAAGCAGGAAGGAGGGGGCGTCGCACGGTGCGAGTCGAGGTCACGGGGGGAAGCCGAGGTCGGCCAGAGTTTGCTGACTTCTGGGAGCAACATGGGGGGTGTAACTACGCTCGTGGGGGATCTAGCGGGGGGGGGGAATTATTGGGCTGCTGCTGCTGGGGAGAGGGGGGAGCTGGCATGGGGTGGGATGGGCGGGGGGGGCACCGCCTGGGGGGGACACAGCTGCATGGGAACCGGGTGAGGAGCTGGAAAAAGGGGATGGCTAATCGACAAGGGGGGGGTAAAAAGCCCCCCAACCCGGCTGATCACGTGGAACGTGAGAGGGCTGAACGGGCCGAGAAAGAGGGCACGGGTACTCGCACACCTTAAGAAACTTAAGGCAGACGTGGTTATGTTACAGGAAACGCACTTGAAACTGATAGACCAGGTGAGACTACGCAAAGGTTGGGTGGGGCAGGTGTTCCATTCGGGGCTAGATGCGAAAAACAGGGGAACAGGGGAAGCGGGTAATGTTTGAGGCAAAGACTATAGTGGCGGATAACGGGGGCAGATACGTGATGGTGAGTGGCAAACTACAGGGGGAGACGGTGGTTTTGGTAAACGTATATGCCCCGAACTGGGATGATGCCAATTTTATGAGGCGGATGCTAGGACGCATCCCGGACCTAGAGGTGGGAAAGTTGGTAATGGGGGGAGATTTCAATACGGTGTTGGAACCAGGGCTGGACAGGTCGAGGTCCAGAACTGGAAGGAGGCCGGCAGCAGCCAAGGTGCTTAAAGATTTTATGGAGCAGATGGGAGGTGTAGACCCGTGGAGATTTAGCAGACCTAGGAGTAAGGAGTTTTTGTTTTTCTCCTTTGTCCACAAAGTCTATTCGCGAATAGACTTTTTTGTTTTGGGAAGGGCGTTGATCCCGAAGGTGAGGGGAACGGAGTATACGGCTATAGCCATTTCGGATCACGCTCCACATTGGGTGGACTTGGAGATAGGGGAGGAAACAGAAGGGCGCCCACCCTGGAGAATGGACATGGGACTAATGGCAGATGAGGGGGGGGGTCTAAGGGTGAGGGGGTGCAATGAAAAGTACTTGGAACTCAATGATAATGGGGAGGTCCAGGTGGGAGTGGTCTGGGAGGCGCTGAAAGCAGTGGTTAGAGGGGAGCTGATATCAATAAGGGCACATAAAGGAAAGCAGGAGAGTAGGGAACGGGAGCGGTTGCTGCAAGAACTTCTGAGGGTGGACAGGCAATATGCGGGGGAAAGGCAAAGGCTACACGTAGAATTTGACTTGCTGACAACGGGTACTGCAGAGGCACAGTGGAGGAAGGCACAGGGTGTACAGTACGAATATGGGGAGAAGGCGAGCAGGTTGCTGGCCCACCAATTGAGGAAAAGGGGAGCAGCGAGGGAAATAGGGGGAGTGAGGGATGAGGAAGGAGAGATGAAGCGGGGAGCGGAGAGAGTGAATGGAGTGTTCACGGCATTTTATAAAAAAATATACGAAGCTCAACCCCCGGATGGGAGGGAGAGAATGATGGGCTTTCTGGACCGGCTGGAATTTCCTAAGGTGGAGGAGCAGGAAAGGGTGGGACTGGGAGCACAGATTGAAATAGAGGAAGTAGTGAAAGGAATTAGGAGCATGCAGGCGGGGAAGGCTCCGGGACCGGATGGATTCCCAGTTGAACTTTACAGGAAATATGTGGACTTGCTCACCCCGCTACTGATGAGGACCTTTAATGAGGCAAAGGAAAGGGGACAGCTGCCCCCGACTATGTCAGAGGCAACGATATCGCTTCTCCTAAAGAAGGAAAAGGACCCGCTGCAATGCGGGTCCTATAGACCTATTTCCCTCCTAAATGTAGACGCTAAGATTCTGGCCAAGGTAATGGCAATGAGGATAGAGGATTGTGTCCCGAGGGTGGTCCATGAGGACCAAACTGGGTTTGTGAAGGGGAGACAGCTGAATACGAATATACGGAGGCTGCTAGGGGTAATGATGATGCCCCCACCAGAGGGGGAAGCGGAGATAGTGGTGGCGATGGATGCCGAGAAAGCATTTGATAGAGTGGAGTGGGATTATCTGTGGGAGGTGCTGAGGAGATTTGGTTTTGGAGATGAGTATGTTGGATGGGTGCAGCTGTTGTATAGGGCCCCAGTGGCGAGTGTGGTCACGAATGGACGGGGATCTGCATACTTTCGGCTCCATAGAGGGACAAGGCAGGGATGCCCTCTGTCCCCATTATTGTTTGCACTGGCGATTGAGCCCCTGGCAATAGCATTGAGGGGTTCCAAGAAGTGGAGGGGAGTACTTAGAGGAGGAGAAGAACACCGGGTATCTCTATATGCAGATGATTTGTTGTTATATGTAGCGGACCCGGCGGAGGGGATGCCAGAGATAATGCGGACACTTCGGGAGTTTGGAGAATTCTCAGGATATAAACTGAACATGGGGAAAAGTGAGTTGTTTGTGGTGCACCCAGGGGAGCAGAGCAGAGAAATAGAGGACTTTCCGCTGAGGAAGGTAACAGGGGACTTTCGTTACTTGGGGATCCAGATAGCCAAGAATTGGGGTACATTGCATAGGTTAAATTTAACGCGATTGGTGGAACAAATGGAGGAGGACTTCAAGAGATGGGACATGGTATCCCCGTCACTGGCAGGGAGGGTGCAGGCAGTTAAAATGGTAGTCCTCCCGAGATTCCTCTTTGTGTTTCAGTGCCTCCCGGTGGTGATCACGAAGGCTTTTTTCAAAAGGATCGAAAAGAGTATCATGAGTTTTGTGTGGGCCGGGAAGACCCCAAGAGTGAGGAAGGGATTCTTACAGCGTAGTAGGGATAGGGGGGTCTGGCATTACCGAGCCTAAGTGAGTACTACTGGGCCGCCAATATCTCAATGGTGAGTAAGTGGATGGGAGAAGTGGAGGGAGCGGCGTGGAAGAGATTGGAGAGGGCGTCCTGTAGGGGGACTAGCCTACAAGCTATGGTGACGGCCCCATTGCCGTTCTCACCGAAGAAATACACCACAAGCCCGGTGGTGGTGGCGACTTTGAAAATTTGGGGACAGTGGAGACGGCATCGGGGAAAGACGGGAGCCTTGGTGGGGTCCCCGATAAGAAATAACCATAGGTTTGCTCCGGGGAGAATGGATGGGGGATTTGGAATATGGCAAAGAGCAGGAGTAACGCAACTGAAAGATCTGTTTGTGGATGGGAAGTTCGCAAGTCTGGGAGCGCTGACCGAGAAATATGGGTTGCCCCAAGGGAATGCATTCCGGTATATGCAACTGAGGGCTTTTGCGAGGCAACAGGTGAGGGAATTCCCGCAGCTCCCGACGCATGAGGTGCAGGACAGAGTGATCTCAAAGACATGGGTGGGGGACGGTAAGGTGTCAGATATATATAGGGAAATGAGGGACGAGGGGGAGATTATGGTAGATGAGCTGAAAGGGAAATGGGAAGAAGAGCTGGGGGAGGAGATTGAGGAGGGGCTGTGGGCTGATGCCCTAAGTAGGGTAAACTCATCGTCCTCGTGTGCCAGGCTAAGCCTGATTCAATTTAAGGTGTTACACAGGGCGCATATGACTGGAGCACGGCTCAGTAAATTTTTGGGGGTAGAGGATAGGTGTGCGAGATGCTCGAGAAGCCCAGCGAATCACACCCACATGTTCTGGTCATGTCTGGCACTACAGGGGTTCTGGATGGGGGTGACAAAGGTGCTTTCGAAAGTAGTGGGGGTCCAGGTCGAACCAAGCTGGGGGTTGGCTATATTTGGGGTTGCACAAGAGCCGGGAGTACAGGAGGCGAGAGAGGCCGATGTTTTGGCCTTTGCGTCCCTAGTAGCCCGGCGCAGGATACTGTTGATGTGGAAGGAAGCCAAGCCCCCGGGGCTGGAGACCTGGATAAATGACATGGCAGGGTTTATAAAGCTGGAACGGATTAAGTTCGTCCTAAGGGGATCGGCTCAAGGGTTCACCAGGCGGTGGCAACCGTTCGTCGAATACCTCACAGAAAGATAGAGGGAATGGAAAAGAAGAAGGTAGCAGCAGCAGCCCAGGGGGGGTTGGGGGGGGGGGGGGAAGGAACCAGAAGGACTCTCAGGGTTGTTAATATATATGTATAATATGTATAGGTCGTTGCTATAAATAATTGTATATTGGACTGTTAAATCATATTTTTGGAGAGTGTTTATCTGAGACAAGGCAGTTGCCATTTAGTTTTAGTTTTTGTTATATATTATTTATTCTTGGTTTATAAAACAGGTCATTGTTATTTATACTGTTATATTATTGTGTAAAGGATACACAATGTACTGTGATGGTTGACCAAAAATTTTCAATAAAATATTTTAAAAAAGAAAAGAAACTGTCTCTTTACCTCAAGGTGAATGCACCGCCATGTAGTGAGCAGGTAGTGTAATGAAGAGGGAAGAGCGAGGGGATGGGTGTCTAAAATGGGAAGCAGTGATAAGAGATTCAACATCAATCAGGAGATTAGGAGAAACATCTCTACCCAGAGAGCGGTCTGAATGTGGATCTACGACCACTTGGAGTAGATGCGAAGAGTGTAGACTGGAGGGAAAGTTAGATAAACAAACACAGAAAACAACAGGTTTGCTGATGGGGTGAAATGATGGTGAGGTGGCAGGAGGCTCATGTGGAGCATTAACACCAGGCATGGACCAGTTGGGCTGAATAACCTGTTTTTTCCCCCTACACTCAGTGTAATTCTGCCTAATGTGGTGAAGCAGCATTGAATTAGTCACTTACAGCTGTTGCTCTTCTTTTCTTCCCCAGGGTTTGAGTATCATTGAGTTCACCTCCAGATGTGTAGCTGCTATCAGTTGCACCATCTGCTGCATTCAGTCCTTGTACTGCAGCTGAAGAACTCTGCTGGGCGAAAACCTTGGACTCATCTGCCTCAAGAGTGCTCTGCCCACAAGAGCCATCACTGGTGGGAATGAGGCACTTCTTTCCCAGTCTGTTGCTTTGTGTGGAAATGCTCTCAAATGGTAGAGGTGAGTTTGAGTCCCGTTCGGTCTTCACAGAGTGAGGCTCCTGGGTTGAAGAGCTGGTGTCAGGCAGTGAGCTGTTGCGAATGCTGCCAAACTGGAATGCCTTGGAGAAGGCAGGGCTGTCGCAGGTGGCTGATTTTGCCTGGCATGCCGATGAGTTTGGTCCTGGAGGTATTGGAGGTAGTCGGCTGTTTGGAATGCTAGGAGCACATTCATTGCCTTTGTAACCCTCCAAATCTTTCAGCTCATCACCAAACAGGCTGTAAATCGACCGTCTGTCTGTGACCACACTGCTTTCAGAGAGGCTGCGCTTCCGAATGGTTCCAGTTGGCGCAATGGAGATCCCTTCCCACTGAAAACCTTCCAGAGAGGATAAGTTTTCATCCTCATCGAGCTCCAGAGCATCCAGGCCGGTCTGCACAGAGGGAACCATCTCAATCCCAAACCTGGAAAATAAAATCAAATTATAATACCATAACTAGTGACCAGGTACAGTATACCCAAACGCTCTTTGACCAGAGCAGTCATGAACAGTTACAGCCACTGCCCCTTCCAACCTTGTCCTACAAGATGGGAATCAGAAAATATTCATGTATCTGGGAACAATATAGGGTGCTGGGGAGGATAGCTGTGTGTGTGTGTGTGTGTGGTTGGGGGGGGGGGGGGGGGGGGGGGGTGAGAGGAAGGCGAGAGGAAAGAGGGTAAGAAGGGACAGTGGAGAAACAGGCAGCAGGCGGAATGTGTATGAAGGAAAGGGGAGGAAGGGGAGGGGATGGGAGGAGGAGAAAGGGAGTTGAAGTAGAAAATGAGAAAGGGAAAGCAAATGAGTGTGCAATAAGAGAGAGGCATGTCTAGTTAGGGGAGGAGTTCCAGACCCATATTCAACAGTAGTCTGCATGTGCCCGGTTATTGCCTGGCCTGCAGTCTGGCAAGTTAACTTTCAGAAGCAGGTGGATGAGAGGATTTTTTTGGAAACCCCCCCCTCCCACCTCTGTACATTCCCAAATCAATTTGTATGTGCTACTAGGATCCCTCCAGGTCTCTGTTAATGGGGAACCACTTCATCTCTGCCCTGTTTCTCACAGCAATGAGCTTCCATTCTTGTCAGGAGCATCTGATCACTAGGCAGAGCACATCCTTATGACCCCCTCACATTGAATAGTCATGAACGGAATGCTGCTCGACTTGATACTTAACCCAACTTGGAGCAAACATGACCTCTCATACCTTCCCTAGCATGATACTCCTTTCACTTAATTCTTGAGCTGTGGATGAGAATGAGCAATGAACTGTGCCTTTGTGGGACTTGCAGTGGCAGGATGTGGGGGAAGAGGTCACTCACTAGGTAGCTCCGACCAGGATCCACATTTTTGAGCCCATTTTGGCAGATTCTTTGGGAGATTTTTGCAGGAAAGCAATCTGGATCTGTGCTGCAGGGTTCGCGCACTGACCATACGCCAAAAAGAAAAGGGAAAGAACGCAAAAAACTAGCAGAGGACAATTCTTTGGCAGATTCGGAAGCTTTACGCAGTTCCTCAGCAGAGAAAATAGCAACAGCAGCATTGCCGTCGACAGCCGCCCGATTGACATGCTCTCGGATGTGCTCGCAAAGTAGTTTGTAAAGCATTTCGACAAGCTTTGGAAGTTGGTGTTGAAGAATCTGAGTAAATCAATTGAGGAAGCGCTGGGCACTGTGGGTGAAACTTGACAAGACTGCTGAGGCAGTAAAGAAGCATGGCGAGGTACTGGAGGGTGTGGAGAAGGCGCTGACGAGGCACGGTGGGCAGCTTGTGTCATTGGAGGCCGAGATGGCGGTGGTGGCCGATGACAATAAGAGATTGAAAGCTAAGGTCGAAGATCTTGAAAAGTGGTCAAGAAGGCAGAACCTCAGAGCCGTGGGGTTGCTGCGGCCGAATCCCACTAAATATCTATCGCAGATGTTTGAAGAAATGATGTGCGATGGTAGTCTAGCCTCCCCCCCTAGTTGGGCCTAGTTGAATGTGTTGTACAGGTTCTTTGAATACTGTGAGTTGGGATATCCTGTATATTGCTGTTGATAAAATCTGATTTTCTCTTTGTGGGGTTGATGGTTTTTTTTGATGTATGGGGTATGCTTGTTGGGGGGGGGATGCTGAAGACTGGGAGACGGGCTGTGTAGATTTATGGCTCTCATTGGAAATTAGTTTGGTAGGGAACCGTGCCATGAGGAATACTTTATCCTCAGGCTAGGCAATGTCATTGTCTTTGTTCTGGGGGGGGCTTGAATTCTGGTTTCAGTTTGTCTATTTGGATGGGTCGGGGAAGAGGGGTGGGATTAGTTTTCTATAGGACTTCCTTGATTTGATTGGGTGGGGTTGTCGGCCATCTAGGGAGAGCTTATCGCCTGTATCTCTTGAATATTTATTAAGTAGTCACTAACGGTGGAAATAGCTGATTCCGGGATTTGGGGGGTGGTTGACACCCTCAATTCGGTTGGTCACCTGGAGCGTGAGGGGGTTGGGTGGCCCAGTGACGAGTCGTGAGTTTTTGCTCACCTGAGGAATCTAAATGCTGATGTGGTGTTTTGCAGGAGATTCACTTTGGGTAAGGGATCAGACTAGACTGCAGAGGGGGTGGGTGGGACACGTGTTTCACTCGGGCTTTGATGGTAGGGCCCGAGATGCGACAATTTTTATTAATAAGCGGGTCCCCCGTCGGCCACCAGGATCGCGGCCGATCCTAACGGTAGGCACGTGGTGATCAGTGGATCTCTGGCAGGCACATTGGTGGTAATGGTAAATATCTATGCCCCCAACTGGGATGATGTGGCATTTATTAGGAATCTGTTGGTTTACATTCCCGATCTAGATACACACCAGTTGGTTCTGGGAGGGGACTTCAATTGTGTACTGGGGCCTAAAATGGACCAGTTCAGGCCCAAGTCTCTAGCTCTCTCAGGGGTTGTAAAGGCGCTTAGGGCCTTTATGGAGCAGATGTTTGGGGGTTGTTTGCTAGCGCTGTTGGGGAGGGTTAAACTAATGTGGCAGGAAGTCAGAGGGTAGTAAAGAGGGGATAGAAAAAGCCAGTAAGGAGAAAAGTGGAAGGCAGAGAAACAGATTGAACTGCATTTATTTCAATGCAAGAGGCTTATCAGGCAAGGCAGGTGAACTCAGGGCATGGATGGTCACATGGGACTGGCATATTATAGCTATTACTGAAACATGGCTAAAGGAGGGGCAGGACTGTAGCTCAATGTTCCAGGGTACAGATGCTGTAGGAAAGGTGGGCCAGGAGATAGGAGGGAAGGGGGAGTTCCGTTTCTAATTAGGGACAACATCACAGCAGTACAGAGAGAGGATATATCCAAGGATTCACCCACTGAGTCTATATGGGTAGAACTGAAAAATAAGAAGGGTGAGATCACTTTGATAGGACTGTAATATAGGCCCTCAAATAGTCAGCGGGATATTGAGGAGCAAATATGAAGGAGATTACAGATAGCTGGCCGCAAAATAGGATGGTGATGGTAGGGAACTTTAACTTTCCTAACATTAACTGGGACAGCCACTAGGGGTTTGGATGGAGAGAAATTTGTCGAGTGTATTGAGGAAGAATTCCTCATTCAATATGTGGATGGCCCGACTAGAGAGGGGGGAAAACTTGACCTCCTCTTGGGGAATAAGGAAGGGATGTGTTAGTGAGGGATCACTTTGGGACCAGTGACCATAATTTCATTAGTTTTAAGATAGCTATGGAGAATGATAGTTCTGGCCCAAAAGTTAGAATTCTAAATTGGGGCAAGGCCAATTCCAAGGGTATTAGGCGGGAACTTTCAAAGGTTGATTGGGGAGCCTGTTTACAGGCAAGGGGATAGCTGGTAAGTGGGAGTCTTTCAAAAGGCTGTTAACTGGGGTTCAGGGTGAGCACATTCCTCTGAGTGAAGGGTAAGGCTGGTAGAAGTAGGGAACCCTGGATGACTTGGGATATTGAGGCCATGGTCAAAAGGAAGAAATAGACATATGACCTGCATAGGCAGCTGGGATTAAGAGGATCCCTTGAAGAGTATAGGACTTGTCGGAGTACAGGTAAGAGAGAAATCAGGAGGGTAAAAGGGGGACCTGAGATTGTCTTGGCAGATAAGGCAAAGGAATAATCCAAAGAGCTTTTACAGATACATAAAGGGCAAAAGAGTGACGAGGGAGAGGGTAGGGCCTCTTAACGATAAACAAGGTCATCTATGTGCGGATCCACAAGGGATGGGAGAGATCCTAACTAAATATTTGTCAGTATTTACTGTTCAGAAAGGCACGAATGTTAGGGAAATTGGGAAAATAAAATGTGATGTCTTGAGGAGTGTACATATTAGAGAGAAGGAGGTGCTGGAGGTATTAAAGCGCATCAAGATAGATAAATCCCTGGGACCTGATGAAATGTATCCCAGGACGTTGTGGGAGGCTAGGGAGGATATTTCGGCCCCCTAGCTGAGATATTTAAATCATCAACAGCCACAGGGGAGGTGCCTGAACATTGGAGGGTAGCAAATGTTGTGCCCTTGTTAAGGGCTGTAGGGATAAGCCTGGGAACCACAAACCAGTGAGCCTTACTTCTGTAGTGGTTAAGTTGTTAGAAGGTATTCTGAGAGGAAGAATGGATGGAGGATTTCAGAGCTGGTTCCAGTTGGGAATTAGGAGGGTGGGAGATTTATTTATAGATGGGACTTTTGCGAGCTTGGGAGCATTGGAGGAAAAGTATAAGTTGCCCCGGGGAAATTTCTTGAGATATATGCAGGTGAGGGCATTTACTAGACAACAGGTGAGGGAATTTCCATTGCTCCCGACACAGGGGATACAGGACAGGGTGCTTTCAGGGGTGTGGGTCGGAGAGGGCAAGGTGTCAGAGATTTACCGAGAGATGAGGGAAGAGGGGGAGGAGTCGGTGGGCGAACTAAAAGGAAAGTGGGAAGAAGAACTAGGGGAGGAGATAGAGGAGGGTATGTGGGCTGATGCCCTAAGCAGGGTAAATTCCTCTTCCTCATGCGCCAGGCTTAGCCTGATTCAATTTAAGGTGCTACATAGAGCACACATAACGGGAGCAAGATTGAGCAGGTTCTTTGCAGTGGAGGACAAATGTGGGAGGTGTGGCGGGAGCCCGGCAAACCACGCACATATGTTTTGGGCATGCCCGGCACTGGAAGGGTATTGGAAGGGAGTGACGGGAGTGATTTCGCGGGTGGTGAGGGCCCGGGTCAAACCAGGCTGGGGGTTAGCTCTATTTGGAGTTGCGGAAGAGTCGGGAGTGCAGGAGGCGAAAGAGGCCGACGTTGTGGCCTTTGCGTCCCTAGTAGCCCGGCGCAGGATCCTACTCATGTGGAAGGAGGCGAAACCCCCCGGACTGGAGGCCTGGGTAAATGATATGGCGGGGTTCATTAAACTGGAGCAGATAAAGTTTGCCCTGAGAGGATCGGCTCAAGGGTTCACCAGGCGGTGGCAGCCATTTCTCGACTACCTAGGGGAACGTTAGAGGGAAGACAGATGACCAGCAGCAGCAACCCAGGGGGAGGGGGGGGGGGGGAGGGGGGGTTTAGTTTAGGTCAAAGATAAAGGGGTTTTGTTACTTGTGTATTGTTTAAAATTTCTGTATTGTTATTGTTGCGTTTGCTTTGTAAGAGGGGAAAAATTGTTGTTTGGGAAAAAATTTTCAATAAAACATTTATAAAAAAAAAAAAAAAAAAAGAAGGTATTCTGAGGCACAGGATCTTCAGGCATTTAGACAGACATGGGCTAATTAGGGAAAGTCAGAATGGCGTTGTAAGGGGAAAGTCATGTCTCATGAATTGGATTGAGTTTTTTGACGGTGTAACCAAGAAGATAGATGAGGGCAGTGCAGTCCGCGTTGTCTACATGAACTTTAGCAAAGCATTTGACAAGGTACCGCATGGTAGGTTGTTGCAAAAGGTTAAATCTCACGGAACCCAGGTTGAGATAGCCAATTGGATACAAAATTGGCTTGGGGCAGAAGACAAAGGGTGGTTGTAGAGGGTTGTTTGTCAAACTGGAGGCCTGTGACCAGCGGTGTGCCTCAGAGATCAGTGCTGGGTCCACTGTTATTTGTTATGTATATTAATGATTTGGATGAGAATTTAGGAGGCATGATTAGTAAGTTTGCAGATGACACCAAGATTGGTGGCATAGTAGGTAGTGAAGAAGGTTACCTAGGATTGCAATAGGATCTTGGATCAATTGGGCCAATGAATGGCAGCTGGAGTTTAATTTGGATAAATGCAAGGTGATGCATTTTGGTAGATCGAATCGGGGCAGGACCTACTCAGTTAATGGTAGGGTGGTGGGAGAGTTATAGAACAAAGAGATCCAGGACTACAGGTTCATAGCTCCTTGAAGGTGGAGTCACAGGTGGACAGGGTGGTGAAGAGGGCATTCAGCATTCTAGGTCTTATTGGTCAGAATATTGAATACAGGAGTTGGGACGTCTAGTTGAAGTTGTACAAGACATTGGTAAGACCAGACATGGAATACTGTGTTCAGTTCTGGTCACCCTATTATAGGAAGGATATTGTTAAACTAGAAAGAGTGCAGAAGAGGATGCTACCAGTACTCGATGGCCTGTGTTATAAGGAGAGGCTGGATAGGCTGGGACATTTTTTCCCTGGAGTGCAGAAGGCTTAGGGGTGATCTTATAGAGGTCTATAAAATAATGAGGAGCACAGATCAGGTAGATAGTCAACATCTTTTCCCAAAGGTAGAGAAGTCTAAAACTAGAGGGCATAAGTTTAACAAAGAACAAACAAAGATTGCGGGCAGCACGGTAGCATTGTGGATAGCACAATTGCTTCACAGCTCCAGGGTCCCAGGTTCGATTCCGGCTTGGGTCACAGTCTGTGCGGAGTCTGCACATCCTCCCCGTGTGTGCGTGGGTTTCCTCCGGGTGCTCCGGTTTCCTCCCACAGTCCAAAGATGTGCAGGTTAGGTGGATTGGCCATGATAAATTGCCCTTAGTGTCCAAAATTGCCCTTAGTGTTGGGTGGGGTTACTGGGTTATGGGGATAGGGTGGAGGTGTTGACCTTGGGTGGGATGCTCTTTCCAAGAGCCGGTGCAGACTCGATGGGCCGAATGGCCTCCTTCTGCACTGTAAATTCTATGTAAATCTATGTAAAAAGAACAAAGAAATGTACAGCACAGGAACAGGCCCTTCGGCCCTCCAAGCCCGTGCCGGCCATGCTGCCCGACTAAACTACAATCTTCTACACTTCCTGGGTCCGTATCCCTCTATTCCCATCCTATTCATGTATTTGTCAAGATGCTCCTTAAATGTCACTATCGTCCCTGCTGATCCCGTCCCGTCTCACCCCAGGTGAGAGATACAAGAGACCAGGGGGGAAATTTCTTCACAGAGGGTGGTGAGCATCTGGAAAGTGCTGCCAGAGGCACTGGTAGAGGCAGGTACAATTCTGTCTTTTAAAAAGCAGTTAGACAGTTACATGGGCAGGGTGAGTATAGAGGGATATGAGCCAAATGCAGGCAAGTGGGACTAGCTTAGTGATAGAAACTGGGCGACATGGACAAGCTGGGCCAAAGGGCCTGTTTCCATGCTGTAAACATCTATGACTCTCTCTGTAAGATGTTTTGGGGGGGGTGGAGAGAGAGAGCGAGAGAGAGAGAGAGAGAGAGAGAGAGAGAACAGAGAAGGCCCGTGGAGATTTCTACACCCATGCAGTCAGGCGTTTTCGGTTTTATTCCCCTTGTGCATGAGGTCTATTCCAGGATTGACTTGTTTACATTGGGTAGGTCCCTGGTCCCATGGGTTAAAAGGGCAGAATATTCGGTGATAGTAATCTCTGACCATGCTCCACATTTTGTGGACCTGGTGCTGGAGACGGATCTCATTCAGTGCTGGTCATGGAGGTTAGATGTGGCGCTATTAGCGAAGAAGCGGTTCTGTGAGCGCATGCCTGCGACTATTAAGTAATATATTAGGTTTAACAGGAACGACTCAGTCTCTCCCTCCACACTATGGGAGGCACTTAAGCCAGTGGTGAGAGAGGAGGTAATCTCTTATAAAGCGCACTTAGACAGGACTGAGAGCATGGAACGACAGCGACTGGTGGGGGCAATCTTGGAAACGGATCGCCACTATTCAGAGGACCCTACTCCGCAGTTGCTGGCAACTGGGAAGCAGTTACAAATGCAGTTTGAGTTGCCGCCCATGGGGAAGGCGGTGGGCCAGCTGTGGCGCTTGAGGGGGGTGGTTTAAGAGTACTGGAAGGCTGCCTTTTGGCACACCAGCTGAGGCGGCAGGCGGCTTCCAGGGGGATCGCACAGATTAGGGACTTGGGCGGCAGCTTAGTTTCCGTTCAGACAGAAGATACTGCGGCGGAAACATTCTAACGGGATATTTATAGGTCAGAGCCCCCGGGAGTGGGTCCGACATGGCAAAGTTCTTGGATAGGCTGCCCTTCCTGATGGTAGATAGAGCCAGCAGGGAGTTGGAGGCTCCGTTAAGCTCTGAGGATGTACCGAGGGGCATTGGACTGATGCAAACAGGTAAGGCCTCTGGCCCTGATGGGTTTCCTGTCAAATTTTGTAAGCAGCTTGCAGGCCAGTTGGTGCCATTGTTAGTAGATATGTTCAATGATTCTCTAGCTCGGGGATTATTGCCCAATATATGTCCGCAGGCCTCCATCTCCCTCATTTTGAATACGTATAAGGACCCCATGGAATGTGGTTTATATAGGCCTAACTCTCTTTTGAATGTGGGCTAAGATGCTGGTGCTGCGATTTGTTGTCCTCGCTCCTTCTCCAGTCCCCAAACCAGAGGTGGTTATATCTATGGATGCCGAGAAGGTGATTGACAGGATGGTGTGGGAGTACCTGTTTGAGGTGCTTGCGAGATTTGGATTTGGGCAGAAATTTATCTCATAGGTTCAGCTGTTGTACAAAGCCCCTATGGCCAGTGTATGCACTGATGCATCGAGTTCAAGGTCATAGACAGCGCAGAAAAGGCCCTTCAAGTTTCTTCCCGTCTACTCTATCTATGCCCCTCGTAATTTTAAACATCTCAATCACGTCCCCCCTAAGTCTCCTCTGCTCCAAGGAAAACAATCCCAGTCTATCCAATCTCTCTTTATAACTATCACTCTCCAGCCCAGGCAACATCCTGGTAAATCTCCTCTCCACCCTTTCCAGTGCGATCACATCCCTCCTATAATGCGGATTCAGAACTGCACACAATACTCTAGCTGTGGCCTAACCAACGTTTTATACAGTTCTGGCATAACCTCTCTGCTCTTAAACTCTATGCCTCGGCTAATAAAGGCAATTATACCATATGACTTCTTAACCACCGTATCCACCTGTTCTGCTACCTCACGGGATAGTTGTCCATGCACACAGGACTCCCTGATCCTCGGTGCTTCCCAGGGTCCTGCCATTTATCATCTATTCCTTTGCCTTGTTTGTCCTGCTGAAGTGCATCACCTCATACGCATCTGGATTGAATTCCATTTGCCACTGATCAGCCCGTCTATATCCTCCTGGATCCCTCGAAGGCCATCTTCCTCACTATTTACCACCAAACCAATTTTCGCATCATCCGCAAACTTACTGATCAACCCTCCTACATTCATATCTAAATCTAAATATATATATATATATAATATATATATATATATATATAAATAAATCACAAACAACAAGGGCCCCAACACTGATCCCTGTGGGACCACTGGACACAGGCTTCCAGTCAGAAAAACACACCTCAACCATCACCATCTGCTTCCTGCCACTTCGCCAATTCTTGCTCCAATTTGCCAAATTTCCTTGGATCCCATGGGCTCTTACCTTCGCTATCAGTCTGCCATGTAGGACCTTATCAAAAGCCTTGCTGAAGTCCAAGTAGACTACGTCTAGTGCTTTCCCTCATCTACACACCTGGTCACCTCTTCGAAAAATTCAATCAAGTGGGTCAGACATGACCTCCCCTTAAACCACGCTGACTGTTCCTGATTAATCCCTGCCTCTCCAAATGCAGATTAATTCTGACTCTCAGAATTGCTTCCAATAGTTTTCCCACCACTGAGGTTAGACTGACTGGCCTGTAGTTTCCTGGTTTATCCCTTCCTCCCTTCTTGAATAATGGGACCACATTGGCTATTCTCCAGTCCTCCAGCACCTCCCGTATGGCCAGAGAGGAATTGAAAATTATTGCCAACACCCCTGCTATTTCCTCCCTTGCCTCACTCAACAGGTTGGGACACATTTCATCAGGCCCTGGTGATTTGTCTACTTTTAAGCTTCCCAGACCTCGGAGAACCTCCTCTCTGTCTATGTTAATCTCTTTAATTTTACTACAGTCCTTCTCCTGATTTCTGTACCCACACTGTCCCTCTCACGAGTGAACACTGAGACAAAGTATTCATTTAGAACCCTACCTACATCCTCCGGCTCCACGCACAAATTATCACTGCAGTCCTTAATGGAACCTACTTTTTCCCTAGTCATCCTTTTACCATTAATGTACTTGTTAAACAACTTAGGATTTTCCTTTATTTTACCTGCCAGTATCCTTGCATGCCCCCCACTAATTTCCTTTTTTAAGTTCCCTTTCGCACATTCTATACACCTCGAGAGCTTCTGCTGTATTGAGCCCTTGATATCTGCCATAAGCTTCCTTTTTTCTTTTTATCCAACGCTGTATATCCCTCAATATCCAGGGTTCACTGGATTTGTTGGTCTCACCCTTTTTCTTGATTAACCCTGTAGTCTCCCTATTTCCTTCTTGAATGTGTCCCACTGTTCTGTCACAGATTTACCTATAAGTGTCTGCTCCCAGTCCATTCTGGCACTCGGGGATATTTTCCACAAGGCAGGGGTGCTCATTGTCGCCGCTCCTGTTTGTGCTAGTGATAGAACCTTTAGATATAACGCTGAGGTCTTCGGGTGAATGGAAGGGGAGAAGGGAGCATAGAGTGTCTCTATATGTTGATGATCTGCTCTTCTATGTTACGGACCGAGGTCTCCACTATGAACAAACTTATGAAGATACTGAGGAGCTTTGGCTCCTCTGCGGGCTAGAAGTTGAATCTGGGGGAGAGTGAATATTGTCCGGTTAACCCCCTGGGGAGGGGGCCAATCTGGGAGTATTGCCTTTTCGTCTTGCCAGAGGTAGCTTCCGGTATTTGGGTATCTGAGTGGCCCATGATTGGCCTATGCTTCATAGGTTGAACTATACAAGTCTGGTGAGTAGGGCAAGGTCCGATTTACAGAGGTGGGATAACCTTCCGCTGTCCCTGGCAAGCAGAGTCCCAGACAATCAAGATGAATATTCTACAAAGGTTCTTATTCCTGTTCCAATGCCTCCCCACTTTCCTTGCTAAGTATTCTTTTGCCATGGTGAATAAGTTAGTGACTTCTTTCATTTGAGCGGGTAAGTCACCAAGAATTCGTAGGGTGTAACTTCAGAGGGACCGGCAGTCTGGGGGCCTGGCGTTACCCAATTTTCTCCTTTATTATTGGGCGGCCAATGTTGAGAAGGTGCTGGGGGAGTCAGACTCCATACGGGGGAGGATGGAGGAGAGTTCGTATAGGGGCTCACGTTTACAGGCTTTGGCTACGGGTTTGCTCCCGTCCTCCCCAGCAAGGTATTTCTCGAACCTGGTGATGACCTCTACTTTAAGGACATGGAGACAGTTTAGGCAGCATTACAAGCTGAGAGAAAAGTCATTGTTGGCCTCTATATGTGGAAACCATTTGTTTGTGCCGTTGGGTTTGGATACGATGTTTAAGTCGTGGGAAGGAAAGGGTCTGTTCACGGAGGGAGTGTTTGCCAGTTGGGAGGAGCTCTCGGTGAAATTTCAGCTGCCAGGGGCACACCTGTTCTGTAACTATCAGTTAGCCGATTTTATCCACTATATTTCCCTTAGCGCCGCAACCCTCCCTACTGGGCAGAATCATATTGCTGGCGAGGTCTGGGTCCGGGGGGGGGGGGCATTTCAAGTGTTTACAGGCAGATCAATGGTGGGTGAAGTGGGAGGGGGAGCTCGGACCCATTCTGGTTGAGGATGTGTGGAATGAGGCCCTTTGTAGGATGAATTCCACCACCTCCTGCATGCAGCTCAGCCTGATTCAGCTCAAGGTGATACACACAGCTCATCTAACTAAGGATGGGACGAGTGGGTTCTTTGATGAAGTGGAAGACGGGTGTGAGCGGTGCTCTCGTGGGCTCGCTGATCACACCCACATGTTCTGGTCGTGTCCAAGGATGGCAAACTTTTGGGTCTCCTTCTTTAGCACCATGTCAGCGATTCTTAATATTGATCTGGAGCCTTGTCCGATGGTGGCCATTTTCGGGGTGTTGGACTCATCGGGCCTGCAGACCAGGGTAAAGACAGATGTTCTTGCCTTTGCCTCACTGAGAGTTCTGCTGGGATGGAGATCTTCCATTCAGCCCAGCGCTTCGGCCTAGTTGGGTGACCTCGTGGAATTTTTATATTTGGAAAAGGTCAAGTACATCGTTGGGGGATCGATGGAGTGGTTCTACCTGAGGTGACGGCCATTCATCTCCTACTTTAAAGAATTAGTCACCATCTCAGCTGTTAGAAGGCGGTGGGGGTGGGAGAGAATGGGAGGGGCAGTTATTATTATTGTTGGCAGTAGGTTATTTTTGCTGGACTGGGAGAAGTTACAAGATCGGCTATGGGTTCCTTTTGGTTTTTTTTATTATCACATGTACTGTGCATGAGCAGCTTTTTGGGCTGGTTGATGCTGATGTCGTGTTTGTTATCAATGAAACATTTTTAATAAAAACATTTTTTTTTTTAAAAAGAACTGTGACTTCCTTGATGGGACAGTCACCTCAGTTGTCAAGACAAGATCACAAGTTACTGGAACGACCAGCCAGGTTATTCAAAGAAAACAGAAAATCAATTTCTCTCTGTACTGACCTTGGTAAACCCTTGCCAAGCTCCTGCTTCTTTTTAGCAACCTGTTGGATGACTTGATCCCAGTTGACGTGCCGGCGTGACACATTCAGCAGTTGGCGCAAAGTTGGCTTCAGGCCAGATTCCTTTTCTGATTCACTCTTCCTTTGGCTCCCAATGCTTCGAATGCGGCGTGCAATGTTGAGATTTGGTTCATGGGCGTGAGTCCCAGGTCTTGATTTTGCGTTGATGTGGCGGGTCAGATCTCTCTGCACCGAGGTGGGAAGTCCGAGTTTGTTGAGTTCAGTCAGAAGATGGCTGGAGCTTTGAGCCCCTTCACTCTGCAGCTCCGAGTCAGAGGAACAATTATCAATTGTTTTGCTGTGTACAGCGCTTTGAATCTCATTGTCACTTTTGGTTTCAAGCATTGTGAAGGAGAAGGTAGTCGGCGATTGAACACCACTCTCTGAAGCGCAGAAGGCCTTGTAATCACTTTTTGTGGTTGAGAGTTCAGAATTCACAGCATGCTGAGTACATAATACAGCCATTTGTCGTTTCACTGTATCTGAACTTTGCTGTCCCTGACCTGAACAGGTGCCGGCAGAGTCTACATACGTAGCTAGCTTTATTTCTTCTGCAATGTCAGTAAATTCCTCTTCAGTCATTTCTCTGCAGCCCAAAAGTGCTTCCTTCATTTGGCTTCTATCAGCCGCTGTGGGCTGTGACTTGTGGGATGTTTTATTATTGCTATTTTTCCAGTTTTCCTTATTACCCTCTGTGGTCTGCCTACAACTTTCCCGCTGGTCATATTTTGCAGCCTCTGCCTGTCTGTGTTGTTTGTGCTCAGACTGACTGCACCTCAGTGCTTCCCTGGCACGCCGGAGCTCTTCGCTCAAACTGCTATCCACATGGTATTTACTGTCATTGTTTGGCCTGGTCAGTGAAGGTTGTACAGTCAGGCTTCGGGTTGTTTGTGTTGAACGCTGAGCTCCTGATGCATTCGGTGCGCTATTTGGCTGGAATACAGCATTACTGGAAACATCTGGATGCTCACCATCCAAGGTGGGCGTGCTCAAGCTCTTGCCACGTTCTGTACGACACAAAGGTTTATTTTCTCTCAAATGACTCTTGGAGTTCGGAATTAAAGCACAGAGCGAGAGTTCAGGAGGAGGAAACAATTTGGTGCGAAGCCTGACAGGATCTTGACTCTCACCTTTGTCCATTGCTTTGTTTTCATTCTCAGAAGTACTTCCTTGCTGAATCAGAGAACTTGAACAATCATTTGGTTCTTCACTGACCTTCTCAGGGAGTGAGGCAACACTGCTCTCGTTTTGTGTCTCAAGATCTTTTGGTTGATGCATCGTACAACCACTCCTCGAATCATCACTACTTTTGCTTCTAGTCCCAGGATCCTTGGCTGCCACAGGCAGCTCTGCAGGTTTGAGAGATCGGTAAGGGGCCCATCGATACCTCTTATCCCTCGATGGGCTCAAGCTCTTACCCCCACTCTGATCATCTTTACTAGGTGTGTTTCCCTTTTGCATAAAACTCAACATTCCTTCATTTGGCACATCGTCGGTGGTGAAATCCATGCCGTAGTCCTGAAAGCTGTAATCGTTCAGGTTCCACATGTTCGCTGAATCACCTCTGCTGTCAGTTGGCCGTCTCCAGCTTTGTGCTTTCTCCCAGGCATGCCAGTCTCTTGCACTTCGACTGTCCATTTTGTTCAACTTGTACGCTTTCCCTTTACTCCACTTCCTATCCAGCTTCTCTGCAGAGTTGTTTTTATTGCAAGGCTGGAATCTTGAATTTGGATGATTGGTTGTGTAGTGAGTTTGTTTGTTCCCATTGCTGTTGGAATTGGCATTCCACATGGATGCTCCCCCTTGGTTTTTGGGGTGCCAATTAGCCACTCCCCCAGGCCCACTGGAATGCCAGTTATGTTTCGAATGCCAGTTAGGTGAGCCTCCTGTGCCATTCAAATGCCAGCTGTGAGATCCCCTTGAGCCTGATGAATGTCGGTTCAAAGGACCCCCTGAATTGGTCTTCCAAGGGCAATGCTGAAACCCACTCGATCTACAACTCGCGTAATCACGTGACTCCCAATCCCGCTCACCATTTTCATGGTGCCAAGATGACTGGTTATATTTGTGCTCAGGCTCAGGGTATGCCTGTCTATCTTCCCGTGTCCTCCTATATCGCCTGTCGTCATTGTCTGTTGCCTGGTTCCCTGGTGTGGAAGCATCATTCTTTCTACATGAACAGAAACCAAAATAAAACACAACCATATCGAATTATGCAATATACAGCTCACAAGGAGGCCAGTTTATCACACTTTTCATCAGCTCTTCAACCATTTCCTGTCTTTTCTAGTATATTTTATTTTTCCTTTCCAAATACTGATCCAATAGTCCTTTAAATGATGTTAACAATCTCTGCTTAGCAGCAACCTATTTACAGCACTTCATGGTCTAAATCCCTAGAGTTAAAACAATGGTTAACTTTTATAACCCACTTCAATCCTCTTTAAGGTCATTTGCCCACAGCTTTCAAACTGATTGTGGCTCCCTACCTTCCTGCATTTGACTACCGGTCTAAGAGTCAGCACTTGCTTCAGCACAGCCCTCCATATACTCACTCCTCTGCATCTATACTCTTTCAACACTTTCCATTATAAATCTTCAAAATCCACTTTTCTATCCAAACCTATTCAAGACCAAATGTTGCATTCTTACAGTTTTTCTATTGGCATGAACGCTGGACTTTGCAAGACAATGTTTTAAGTAAAACAGTGAATTCTGGAAAAGAACGTAAAATTTGCATTTCTGGTAAACACCTCAGTTTGGAGAAATGTCGATGCGATCTGGTTGCCATGGGGAAAAACATGAATAGAAAGCCATTGAGATGTGGGTGCCAATCTTAGCACCTTTCACATAATCTCTCAGAACAAAGAACAGTTGCTGTTGAGAGGCAGGTAGGAGAAAAATTGGAATTCCCCCAGGAACAGGTCTTCACTGCCCTATAAGAACGGCGGGGAGAACTAAAGCACTCTATGGATAAAAGTGTTTCTTTAGACATATTTTGCTTGTGTTACTGAATGCAAAACTTACATTTTTCTTTAGTTTGATGCATTAGTTGTTTGTTAATGTTTTACCAATGTTGATTTAAATTTGTTACAGCAAAATTCTTAAAAAGTGAAATCTTATCCTTCAATTCTTTCTGTTGGTCATTTGAGAAATTCATGTCTTTAAAAAAAGTATTGGGCTCTACAGGGGTCAAAATACTTCAAAAATCATGGTGGTGCTTTGTACTTAGTTGTTGCTGTCTATATAGTGAGGCAATCCATTGCCTGTATTGACTGGTTTCAAAACGTGTCGTTTTTGAGACAGTCTCCAATTGAAACAGAAACCACATCTGCAGATTTATTTCTTGGAGGGGGAGTTGTAAATTGGAATTCCTTGCTGTGCCGGGCAGACTTCTGAGAAATCTGGCTGTAGTTTAGGTTGATAGGAGATGGAAGTTGAGGGGTCCAATTTCAGCCAGTGGCCAGAACAGGCATGGCTGTTAAAATTCAGTCTTTTAGCAGAAAAAAAACAATTCTGGGGTGATGGAGAGGTTGAGCATAAGACACCCAAGGTGGAAGGCTGTGGCACAGTTGGAGAACAACCAGTTTTGGGAGCAAAGCCATGAAGGATCTGGAAAGATGTTCCTTTTAGTGGACATTGTATCTGTGGAAGTGAGGGTTGGTAAAGTTCCTGTCAGATGGGACTTTGGGCCTAACTCCTATGTGAATAAAAGAACAAACTCTATCTGGGAAGAACAGAAAAATCGTTGAGATCTATATTGTACAAGCTATTTAAGTATAATTAATAGATTCTACTGAACACAACTTGCCTGTTATTTCATGATTAATTTATACTAATTTTGCTTTGATTGTTACAGTGAAAGTTTAAAAAGTGAAACCATGTCCTCTAGTTTTTTCCATTGGGTGAATTAGGAAGTTTGTTTTTTTATTTTAGGTTATTAGTCTCCACGGGAATTATAACAAAATTAAGGGCTCGTCCAGGAGATTGACCCCAGAGGTGGTCTTTTAGCAGAAAGAGAACAATTCTGGGGTGATGGAGAGGTTGAGCATAAGACACCCAAGGTGGAAGGCTGTAGCACAGTTGGAGAACAACCAGTTTTGGGAGCAAAGCCATGAAGGAATTTTCCAGAATTAACAAACAAGATTTCCCGTTTACTTTTGCTGCATTTGCTGGGGAATCAGCGAGCAACTTCAATACCAAAAGCTCCTTGGAGAGAATGAATTTGCCTTTTAGTGCCTTGGTTAACTGTTTCAATGATAAATTGAAGGCTATAGCAGAGAAACTTAGACATTTAAGAAGAAAACAGGGTAAGAATTCTATGGAATTTGCCAGAGAAAAGGAAATGGTGTTCAAAAGGTGGTACGGATAGGTCAAGACTGAACAAAACTTTGAGAATGTTGGCAGAATGGTTCCGGGAAATAAATTAAAAATAGTGTGCCTTTGGAAATACGTTCTGCCAGGTGGGACCTTAAAGATCAAAAACTAAAGGATGTTGCAGTAGTGTCAGATGATTCAAACATATTAACAGATCCCATTTAGAAACTCAGAGAGATAAGTGGCTTGATGATGAAAATAAATCTGGCTGTATTGAGAAAGCTGGCAACGGTAAAGATCCAGACCCTTTTCACACTAAAAGAACCATTTTGGTTTTTTTGCGAATCTGCTGACATTGATGTTACTACGAAAGATGCATCATCTGCTTGTGAGTTTTTTAAATTACACAGGATCATCAAGTTGAGGAGGAAAAATTAGTTGGAGAGAAATTGAAACAGCTTGAACTAAAAATGCAGAAAAAACATGAACAAGTTGTGGCAAAGCAAACAGCAACAGTATCCAAAGCTAATGATAAAAAATGGAAGGGTCACGCTTTGAAAGAAATTGAGAAAGCTGCGTCCTGCTCCAGATCTGCAGGAAAAAATACTTGTTTTAAAAAGTGAATCTTGTCCATTGCTTTCTTCTGTTAGGGTTGCTTGGGAAATTTGGTTCTTTTAGGGTATTTTCATGGGGTTCACAACAATGTCCTTTCTTGCCGATTCACTAACCAGTGTAAACAAACTTTCATTACTTATCCATAGAAAATATTCCACAACTTTGAACACTTCTGTCAGATCAGCTGCCCTCTTCCATTTTACATCAAAATGATACCATTCAGTGACATCATAGGAACAGGAACTAGGCCATTTCACCTTTTGAGCCTGTTCCACAAGAATGCTGACAACACCCAACTCCACCCTCACCACTTCCCTCCACCATTCCATTGCCTCTGATTTGTCACTCAAATTGTCGGCATCCAGTATTGGATGAGCAGAAATTGCCCATTGAATACTGGAAAGACCAATGCCATTCACTTCAGTCCCCACCACAAACCCCATTCACTCTGTACCAATTCCATGCCTCTTCCTGGAAATTGTTTAAGGTTGAACCAGATCATTCTCAACCGTGGCCTGTTTTCATCAGGGTGGAGCTTTGATAATAGTAAGACCACCTACTTCCACACGCTGGAATATAAACACCTACTTCCACTTCTGTAACATCATCCATCTGTGTCCCTGCCTCAGCTCATCTGCTGCTAAAACCCTCACCTGTGCAATTATTACCTCAACATTTGATTATACCAATGCTCTCCTGGCTGATCTCCCACTTTGCACTCTCGATAAACTTTTATTTAAAAAAAATAAAAAAAATTTGAAGTACCCAATTCATTTGTTTTCCAATTAAGGGGCAATTTAGCGTAGCCAATCCACCTATCGTGCACATCTTTGGGTTGTGAATGTAAGACCCACGCAGACACAGGGAGAGCGTGCAAACTCCACATGGACAGTGACCTGGAGCCGAGATACATCCCGGGTCCTTGACGCCGTGATGCAGCAGTGCTAACCAGTGCGCCACCGTGCCGCTTGCACTCTCGATAAACTTGAGTTCATCCAAAACACCCATCACCTCTGTGCTTGCTGACCTACAATGGTTCAGTCTGGCAACATTCCAATTTTAAAATTCACATCCTGCTTTAGAAATCCTTCCATAGCTTTGCTTCTCCTGCAGCCCCACACAATCTCATATCTTTAATTTTCACTGTTCTGCCATTGCCTTCAGCTGTTTAGGTCTTAAGTTCTGAAACTCCTTACCTAAACCCTTCCATCGCTCTCTGCTCCTTTAAGGCGATCCTTAAGATCAATATCTTTGAACAAGCTTTTAGTTAACTGTCCTAACATTCCATGTGAATTCGTGTCAGGTTTTGCTTAACAACTGGAATCACTCTGGAATATTTTACTATGTTAAAGGTGGTATATAAATCTATGTTGCTCTTGTTCTCACACTAAATATTTTCTCTGGTTCAGATCACCTAGAACCAGAGATTATCAGTGCCGACCTAGTCATATGACGATGCGACCAGGGGACTGTAACAATAAGATCCTCTGCTAACCTCTTGTATTCTCACATGTAATCATAGAATCCCTACAGTGCAGAAGGAGGCCATCCGGCCCATTGAGTTTGCTCCAACCCTCCAAGAGAGCACCCTACCTAGGCCCACTTCCCCACCCTATCCCTGTACCCTCACATAAGCTGGACATCGTTAGACACAAAGGGGCATTTTAGCACAGGCAATCCACCTAACCTGCACATCTTTGGACAGGGAGGAAACCGGGGAACCCATAGGAAACCCACGCAGACTCGGGGAGAATGTGCAAACTCCACACAGACAATCACCCAAGGCCAAAATTGAACCTGGATCCCTGGTGATGTGAGACAGCAGTGCTAACCACTGTGCCATCCTTGAAAATACCTATTATCTGCCTGTAGAGCAGTCTGACCCGCTCTCTAGTGAGCCAAAGCCATTTAAGCCAACAAACTAGTTTATACTGCCTGTAATACATGACAAAAAATTCCCGAAAACTATTGACCAATACATACTACTCTTTGTATAAAAAAAAAAGCACACAAGCTATTGTACCCCCGACCACCAACTGCTCTCTGTCATTGTAAGTGACGTTTCTAATGTTCAATAAAGAACTGAAACAAAACGTAAAGGCCTCAGCTTCTGCCAAATGGTTTGGTGAGCTGAATTTGGATTGTGCTGTCTGAGAATGTACTGCAACCAGGATCCAATTTCCCCATAGTATATAAAGACTGCTAAGTCAGCTGGACTGCTGGAATATTTTTCGTTTAGCTTCTAGTAATTTCTACGTGGACCTTTTTCAAACATATTTCAAGAAAGCCTAGAGGACACATTTCAAAAGTTCTCCTCAGGTAAAGTTATAGTGCTGAACCATCGGAGGACCCTTAAATGATATTCAAAGCACTGTTTTAATGGAACGCTCTTATTGGAGAGTGAGGTTCAGTCTGAGCTTGGGGAATGGCAGCATTGCTGGATGTACGCTCAGAGTCTCTCACTTTAATTGACAGCCTTTGTTACATTAATTATTTCTGCTGCATCAATCATACTCATGGCAAATGGAAATATGCTACAATGAAGTCTGTCCCACTGACTGCCACATCAGTAGCACAAAATACAAATGCACCAATGACAAGCAAATAAATGCATTGTTTACCAATACCCACTTAAGTGAACTGTCCCTTAACAGCCCTGGGAATTGCAAATGGGATTCAGCCAACCACCTATATTTCTCTGTAACTTTATACCAGTTATCAAGACGCTTTTTCAATTAGCAACGCCACCCTCAGCTATCGCTACAGCTGATTACCCTGAGCTAAGTGAGCAGTGGGCTTACCCTTTTTGTTCTTTTCGTTGCCGGATCAGTTGAACAAGCTCCTTATCAAAATATTCCTCATCTTTTCCGTCGTCCTTCTGGTTCTCTTCTCTCTCCTGGGTGTCCACCTTCTCTTTATGGAGCTGGCTGGAGATGTGCTTAGCATAGGCCGAGAGGCCCACCACAGTCACCCTGCAGATTCGGCATTCGTGTTTGCAGTCCCTGTCGAAAGAGGGAGACAGTGGAGACTGAATCGTACCGACAGGCATTTTGGGGGAGGGAAAGGTACAGGGCCTCGGGGGAGGGCGGTGCAGGGTATCAGGGGGTGGTTACACCATCCCCGGCTCCTTTAACTTAACATTTATTTTTGATGGTTGCAGCAGGCCATGTTTCTGCTGCCTTCCCCTGCACCGAGGTGACTGCACTCCCCCCGACAGAGCAGGAAGAGTGAAAGTCACCCAGGACTTCAAGCACATGCTTAGCAGGCAGTCCAGGCAGATGACGTCAGGTCAGCTGGTGTGAGACAGCTCTGGCAACTGTTTCCTTATTTAATTGCGCCCTCTGCTAATTCCAACTTTAGAGAGCTGCCACCAATGGTAGGCCTGTTACTAAAGCCAGCCCAGTTTAGCAGTGTTGCCTGGAATCCTGAGAGGGTGGATCTTATGACAGCTGCCAGGATGCGTAGTATGAAACACTGCTTTATTTGGAGAACCAGAGGCTTCATTTTTTTTTTGCTGATGCCAGACAACACCAAACATGACAGTTGTTGTTAACATCTGCTATACCATCTGTGATTCCTTCCTTAATACAGCACACATGTGCTATCCTAAGGAGGAAAGTTGTTTTTTTTAAACAAGGGCACCATACATGGGGCTTCCAACTGGTAAGGTGGTTAACAGGTCAGTTAGGCAAGTTTGTTTACTCCAGTTGGACTATTGCCATACTTGGCTGCCCCCACCAGCCTATCCATCCCCTACAGTTCCCCACCTGCCCCCATCAAACAGTCTCCTGCCTGCCCCACATTGACCTCTGTCCTCTTCCACCACTGACCCTTCACCGCCACCCCGTCTCCCTCCGTTGCAACCCCTGTCCTCCTCCACCGCCGTCCCACATGCCTCTCGCCTTCCTGCTGAACGCTGCCCACCGTCTGGCCCCCTGCATGCAACTTAACTCCATCCCTCCCCCAGGATCGACAGGCTGGGCCTCTTCTCTTTTAAAAGAAAAGGCTGAGGAATGACCTAATAGAAGTCTTTCGAATGATGAAAGGGTTTTAATTGATCAGCATATTCACAAGAGTCACCAAGAAATCCAACTGGGAATTAAGAAATTTTGGATGGAGACTTGAGTGGAGCATAAACACCTACATTGGCTGGTTGGACCAAATGTCCTGTTTCTGTGACAAATAGAAATATAGGAGCAGGACTAGGTCATTCAGCCCACCGAGCATGCAGTGCCATTCAATACGATTCTGGCTGGTCGGACACTTCAATGGATAGTCTGCGTGGTCCTAGCTACCTCAGTATTCTACCTAACATGTACCTCTGTGCCCCAGTATCTCTAGATGCACCCCCCCCCCCCCCCCCCCCCAAATCAACTGGCTTGTTGCCGTTGTGCCTTTCAACCCTGCCTGTTCCCCGTCCAACACACCTCACCTCTAACTCTGTACCCAATTTTGCCCCATATCTCGACCCCCAATTTCACCACCACTCTGTATTCCATTGTGTTTCGGTATCCCACCGGTCTTAACCCCATGTTTATGCACTCTAGCTGGAATCACCACTGTTATCTCTGCAGTCAGTCTGGCCCTGTAAAACTGCATCCCTCCACCACCCAACTTTAACCCCATCCCCCCTGAACCCCACCTGCTCCCATCTCCATGTATCTCAGCATCCCTGGATTCAAATTTCCAATTTCCCCACGCTGTAGCTCTACAATTCGCCTGCTCCCTGTGTCTCTGCGTCCCGTCTGCCTTCCCCCCCATCCGTGTCTCTGTACCCACCCTGTTTCCCTGCATCTGGTAACTCACCTGCCACACTCCATTCCATAACTCTGCAGCTTCCCCCAGTAAATCCGCCTGCTCACCAGCTCCGCATTCTGCATGTGCCCCGCCTCTATATCCCATCTGTCAGCCCTCCTTTTCCATTTTCTCTTTTCCCAGATGCCTCCTTGAATCGGAATGCTGCTTGCCCTCCCCACAAGGTATTCCTGCACCCCACCCACCCCCCAGCAAAAATATAGGCAATTTTGCAGCTACAGAACGTATTGTCAAAATTCTTAACTTGGGCGAAATGTTGTCTAAAATAGGGTATTTAGGACGAGCCAAATTAATTCCGCCAGCTCACTTCATTTCTAAGTTCTTCACATTTTATTCCATTTCACTGTTTTGGCTCCAGTGCTTCCATTTTCGGTAGATATTTTTCTAGCCTTGTGCATCAAGACCAGAAGGATCCAGGTTCCACTCCTGGTCTATGCTGTACCATCTGCTCGAAGTGAGGGCCTTCAAAATTGACCTCAGCACCCTAGAGTCAGGGAAAGAATCAGCAGCACTCCTGTTCGGTTCAGTTAGAAGTGCACTTGAGGACTGGGGACTACATGTGGCTGTGATGCCCAGGCAGTTGAATATCCAGCCAACATCCGTTTAGACTCCAGTGATCGCTGGTCACCTGGAGAAAGAAGCCAGAAAGCCATGGTATCATTCTCTGCGAAGTGGTGAGGAAAGGGCATCAGTGTCCTGGGGTGAAAGTAGGATGAAAGTAGCACATGTACGCTGTGCTGCCATTGAAGATTGCAGCTTATAGAATTCTTAGGATATGCATGGAGAAAGAATCTGTTTAGCCTATGGTAGCCGTGCTAGAATTGCAGTTACTTACTGTCAGTTGGTACCAGTCTCCATAGAATCCCGACAGTGAAGGAGGCCATTCGGCCCATCGGGTCTGCACCGGCCCTGGGAAGGAGCACCCTACCTAAGTCCATACTTCTGCCCTATCCCTGTAACCCCACCTAACCTTTTTTGGACACTAATTTATCATGGTCAATACACCGACCCTGCACATCTTTGGACTATGGGAGGAAACCGGAGCACACTGAGGAAACCTACACAGACATGGGGTGAACGTGCAAACTCCACACAGACAGTCACCCGAGCCGGAATCGAACCCGGGTCCCTGGCACTATGAGAACAGTGCTAACCACTTTCAAAGGATGAAGTTTCAAGCCCCACTCCAGTGATTCAAGACCAAAATGTTGGCTAACATGCCTGTATTTAACTGAGGCAGTGTTGCACTCTCAGCTGAGGTAAGCTAAGTGCCCAAATAACCAGGAGACAGGAGGAACATTTTTTTTTAAAACACTGAGTCATGATGACCTGGAATGTACTTCCTGAGAGGGTCTAATGAAACTGAGGTACTGTCTGCCCTCTCAGATGAACATAATAGATCCATTGGCACTATTTGAAATATTGTAAGTTCCCCCCCAGTATCCTGCACAATACATGTTACCCAACTGACAGTGCTTAAACAGATTATCTGGTCATTATCTCATTGCTGTTGGTGGACAGCTCCTCACCATTCATTCTAGTGCCCCTTCAGCAATTGGTTGACCAGACTTTTGTTTTAAACGGGGGAGGAAACTAGATTAGTCTAAAGACAGCACCTCCGACTGCGCTCCTTAGATAATGTGCTTGTCTCTGAAATGAGACTTAATTCACAAGTTTTTGGCTCAGAGTAAGTGGCTAGCACTGAACTATGGCCGGCACTTTGGACACAGTTTATCTATTGAGGTATTCCAATGGCTCGCAGGTTCCATACACGGCTGTGCCCACCTCTATCTGTTGCCGCTGTACATGGTCACCTCCCCCCTCATTTCTTCCCCTATCCAAAGCCTGAGCTGCACAACCCTGTTCTGCATACACAGTGGAAATGGGTTTTACAGAAACAAAGCTGCAATTTTTACCTTCCTTTAAGATTCTCAAGTTCCCTGTGATGCAGCATGCTCCTCATATGTTCATCCATCTCCTATAATAAACACACATACAATTCATTTTTACCTTTCTTTTGTTACTTGTTTAACAATTATGAACAGAGGCATTGTTGGAGGAAGTTGTTTCTGCACTTCCCTCGATTGCATTAAACCAAATTAAACACTCCCACCAGGATGCTTTGAACTTGACTCTCGGATGGGGACATGACAATTGACATCAAGTTGGCTAGATTAGGGGAAGGGTAAAAATAAATAAAATCAGCAAAACATTCTGGCTTTTCCCACTATCCAGTCACCGTCACTGGACATGATCTGGACAGGTTGGGCGAGTGGACAAATCAATGGCAGATGCAGTATAATTTGGATAAGTGTGAGGTTATTCACTTTGGAAGCAAAAACAGGAAGGCAGATTACTACCTGAATGGTTGTAAATTGGGAGAGGGGAGTGTGCAGCGGGACCTGGGTGTCCTTGTGCACCAGTCGCTGAAGGTAAGCATGCAGGTGCAGCAGGCGGTAAAGAAGGCTAATGGTATGTTGGCCTTCATTGCGAGAGGTTTTGAGTACAGGAGCAGGGATGTGCAGCAATTATACAGGGCCTTGGTGAGGCCACATCTGGAATATTGTGTGCAGTTTTGGGCTCCTTTTCTGAGGAAGGATGTTCTTGCTCTCGAGGGAGTGCAGCGAAGGTTTACCAGACAGATTCCAGGGATGGCGGGACTGTCGCATGAGGAGAGATTGACTAGGTTAGGATTGTTCTCGTTGGAGTTCAGAAGAATGAGGAGGAATCTCATAGAGACTGATAAAATTCTAACAGGACTAGACAGGGTAGATGCAGGGAGGATCTTCCCGATGGTGGGTGTGAAGGAGTCCATTGAACTTCAGCAACACAGTACACTGCAATACAGTGCATTGGGAGAGGAGGTGCGAAAGTAGAAGATGGGAACTAAGAGCAGAAGGGGCAAGAACAGTCTACCCAATCAGATTCTCATATACCAAATATTGCTTTTAATATTAACCCACGGTATGAGAATGTCACTGATAAGGCCAGTTTTTATTGCCCATCCCTAGTTGCCCTTCAGAAGGTGGAGGCGAGCCGTCTCCTTGAATCATTGCAATCCAATTCTGAATATTTCTGGAATTAATTGCTGCTTCTGAACGGCTTGTGACCAACTAAAAAGCTGTGCTTTCCAGAACTGGCTTCCCCAACTAACTGCTGAACATCACAAAGTTAAAACACAAGGAAGGTCATTCAGCTCATTCACTCCAACACCACATGTTCCCCTATCAGCATTTAATTATTTTATGAACCAGTTTTTATCTCCACCACACCTTCAGAAAGTCTGTATTGATTATTCAGAATTTAATTGCTAACAGAGATAAATTTCCCTTTCACTAATTTGACTCTGCATCCCTCAACCAACTCTTGCAGTTTGGTTTAAATATTTTGCAGATTTACTTTTTCAATATCATTTATTGACTTGTATATCACTGTCAAGCTTGAAAAAGACTAGCAACTCTATTCTCTGCTCATTAAAAAAAAAATCCAATTAAGGGGCAATTTAGCGTGGCCAATCCACTTACCCTGCACATCTTTGGGTTGTGGGAGTGAGACGCGCAGAGACACGGATAGAATGTGCAAACTCCACACAGTGACCCGGGGCCCGGGATCGAAACCGGTCCTCGAAGCCGTGAGGCAGCAGTGCTAAACATTGAGCCATCGTGCTGCCCTATTCTCTGCTCATAACCTAGATCCCGGAGATTAGAAATCAGCCTCATGGCTCTTATCTGCACAGGCTCTAGTGTCTGAACAAGCTGCAGTCCAACCAGCCCACTAGTATAGTTTGATCATAATTTCCTCTAACATGCATCATACTGCTTTGGTCGTCAACATTGTGTCTCTTTTTGATTGATGCTCTGTATTAGTTGGACATATTGAGCATTCCAGCTGTTTCCTTAGCCATTCATTGAATAGGTGTTGTCTGTTTTTTCTCTGGAAGCACCGTATACTTAATGTGCATTAAATCTCATGTGGTACTCTTCTGTTCACTTATGCATTTTGTCTAACTAATTCTGTCATTTCGGAGCTGCCTCCTCTGATTCCATTTGACCCTCAAATTCGTGCATCTTTTGCCAAAGTGAACACATCTGAACCAAAGTCACTGAAGTGAACTAGGGAGTCCTTATAGTTCCAACAGTGTACTGCAGGAAGCGAGTCAAAACCCCCTCTTTCCCATCCTATCAACTGGACTGAACCTCAACCGTCAAGTACCTTACAGCCAAACTCTTGTAAGAACACAAGAGTCCATACCCAAAGCGTAACCAGGATATGTCTACCAAGAAATGTGGAAGAGATGAAAACAGAAAGGAGAGTGACTTGACAAGAGAAGGACTGAGTTGAGTTACCGTTTTTGAGCTGTAAGTGCTGTGACACAAAATGCACTTCCTCTCTTTTCCCATTATGGAGAACTTGACAGCAGTCAGTTCAAACCTGAAAAACACAATGGAAATTAAGTTGGAGGAAACAAAACTTTGTGCTTATGATATAACTAGCATCAGTTCCAACCCCTTTTCTGAAGAATGAGTCGCTATCATTTTTGTTGAAAGTCAAATTTCTTTGGAAAAAACATTTTACTTTGAAAACGGTTCCTCTGCTCATTCATTCATTTTAGATAACTTTAAGGAGTTTGTTGGTTTATAATTGGGCCTCACATTGTAAGGGTACTTTTCAGGGTGCCTCTCGAAGGATAGGAGAATGCACACGGTGCACATGAAAGATGACTGTAGCCAGTACACAACGGGAAGTTAATCTTAATGTTATCGGGTTATGTTTAACTAGATATTGGACAGTAAAGATGTATTCTGGAGCAGAGAGATCTGAAGATCTGCTTGGTGGGAAATGTTGACCCAACAAAATATAGACTTGACTGGAGAAGTGGGATTGTTCTCCTTAGACATAATAGAAGCATTCAAAATGAAGGATTTTGATGGAGGAAGAAACTATTTCCTTTTTCAGATGAATCCGTACTCATCAGAGATTTAAAATTAACGGCAAAATAACTGGAGGAGAAATAAGGAGAAATTCCTTCACACCGAGTTAAGATCAGGAACACACAGCCTGAAACTGTAATGGATTCAGATTCCATAGGAATATTCAAAATGCTAATGGATATGAATGTTGGCGTTACAACTGGCCAGAAATTAGCCATACAATTACTGTGACTACGAGAGCAGGTCAGAAGCTGGAGATTTTGCGGCAAATAATTCACCTCCTGACTCCCCAAATTCTGTGAGTTACCACTGAAGAGAAACTGAACTGGACAAGCTGTGGCCAATAACTCACCTCCTTACTCCCCAAAACCTGTCCACCACCTACAAGGCACAAGTCAGAAGTGTGATGGAATACTCTCCAGTTGCCTAGATGAATGCAGCACCAACACTCAAGAAGTTCAACACCATGTAGGACAAAGCAGCCCACTTGCTTGCACCCCCATCCACAAACATTCAAACCCACAACAACGACGAACAGTGGCAGCCGTGTGTACCATCTACAAGATGCACTGCAGTAACTCACCAAGGTTCCTTCGACAACACCTTCCAAACCCACAACCACTGCCACCTTGAAGGACAAGAGCAGCAGATACCTTCACTGTCACTGGGGCAACATCCTGGAATTCCCTCCCTGACAGCACTGTGAGTGTACCTACATCTCTGGGACTATAGTGATGCAAGAAAGCAGTTCACCACCACCTTCTGAAGGACAGCTAGGGATGTGCAACAAATGCTGGTCTAGCCAGCGACACCCACATGCCGTAAATGGATTAAAAAATTCCTGGCTTCCCTTGTGCATCAAAAATCCATCTAACCCAGCCTTAAAAAAATTCCATGATCCAGCCTTTTTTGCTTTCTGGAGTTAACGACCCTCAGAGAAAATATTCCTCCAACTCCAAGTTCTTTCGCTTGCACAGGAGACTAAGAAGTAGGGGAGGCGGTTTAAAAATAACAGCTTAAAATTGAGACAAAGATGAGGAGAAATGTATGACACCAGATAGCACAATGGCACCCGATTTTCTTGCCTCCTATAATCAACAGCCTGCTGACATATTGTATATGACCTTCCTCTGGAGGCAGACATCTTGAAATCGGCTTTAATAATGCTCTCACGCAGTACACACTAAAGTACAGCTGTCCTTATACTCAAAACATTCTCTGTCCTTAAACCAATATTTATCCAAACTGACAACCACCTCCCCTCCACCACATTCCATGAGCCTTCAATTTTGTTAACCTGTTTTAATGTGGCCTTTTGTCAAATGCTATTTAAATTTTTAAAAACCATTCAGAGTACCCAATTTTGTTTCCAATTAAGGGGCAATTTAGTGTGGCTAATCCACTTACCCTGCACATCTTTGGGTTGTGGAGGTGAGACCCACGCAGACAAGGGGAGAATGTGCAAACTCCACATGGACAGTGACCCGGGACCCGGATCGAACCCGGGTCCTCGGCGTCGTGAGTCAGCAGTGCTAACCACTGCGCCACCATGCTGCCCTAGATGCTTTTTTAAATGCATGTGGGCAACATCCATTGCTTTCCCTTCAACTTTCTCTGTTACTTCATCAAAAAATTCAATTAGTCGGGTACTATCTACCCATTACATATCTGCGCTGGCTCTCCTTAATTAACTCAAATCTTTCATTTTGGGGTTTTCGTTTATTTTCACTGTCAGTCCTATTCTGTGTGACTATAACTGGGGGTTACAGGGAAGTGCTATTCAAGTAGCCATGGGGAGTTGCTACAATGCATTCTGCACATCGTACCTTTTGGAGCCACACTGCCACTGATCGATGAAACTGTTATCCTGGCTGACGACAAAGTTCTTGAATGTTGGCGTGGCTGGACCCAGTGAGTATTCAATCACACCCCTGATGAGCTTTGTGTCTGGTGCAAGAACTTTAGAGATCAAGTGGAGTTAAGATGTAGATCCATCACAACTGAATAGTAGGTTGGAATGGGTTTGAGGGATTGGAGTGACCTATTCTTGTTCCAGTGGGCCATTTCTGCCCCAGAACTGGTTCCATTAAACCAGAAATCTGAACCTACACCATCTTTCCTGTCCCATCCATCCGTGACAGATAACTTCTGCCCCAGAACTGGACCCAATCACCAACGAATCTGAACTTCTCCCTCTTAAATCAACTTCTCTTCATGCCAAGAGAGCACTTCTGCCCCATGGTATGTCTCCACTGAATAGCTCACAGCACCAATTCCTACCATGATCTTATGATATGTAACACTGAATTGCTGAAACTCCCTTTGCAAGACTCCAGCTTTGTCTCTTTCAGTGCCACATGAACTACAACAACTGGCTGTTACCCTTTGTTCACCAAAGCTTTCAGACCAGTTCAGTAATACTCTTTACGCTGGTACCGAGCAAGTATATCATGAGAAGAAGTTTCTGTAGCAACAAAAAAAATGACTGAATAGTCACCTCGAATCACAGGACATTCATCAGACACAATACCTACCCCATACTTAAGACAGTGCCTGGGTCAGAGCACATCGCCAAATAATGTCAATCAATAGTCAGTGCCTGGGTGAGAGTAGTTTACCAGGCAACGTCCACCTAAAATCAGGGTATAGGTGAGTACACAGTATGCTGGAAAAACTCAGCAGGTCTGCCAGCATCTATTACGAGAGAAACAGAGTTAACTGTCAGAATTGAAGGGAAGGAGAAATGTCTATGGACTCAAAACATCAACATTTCTCTCCTAACAGATGCTGGCAGGCCTGCTGAGTATTTCCAGTGTCCTCTGCTCTTGTTTCAGATTCCAGCATCCGCAGTATTTTGCTTATTGTAGGTTGACGAGTATGTTGTCAGGCATCAAGTCAGGGTTTGGGTGAGAATATATTGTCAGGCAGTGTCTATCAATAGTCAGGGTGTAAATCAGTGTTTTCAACGTGGGGGACGCGGGGTGTTGAAAAATGGGTTGCAAAATCAGGGTGGCACAGTGGTTAGCACTGCTGCCTCACAGCTCCAGGGACCCGGGTTCAATTCCGGCCTCGGGTCTGCATGGGTTTCCTCCGAGCGCTCTAGTTTCCTCCCATAGTCCAAAGGTATGCAGGTTAGGTGGATTGACCAAGCTAAATTGCCCCTTAGTGTCCAAAAGGTTGGGTGGGGTTACTGGCGTGGGCTTAAGTAGGGTACTCTTTTTAAGGGCCAGTGCAGACTCGATGGCTTCTTTCTGCACTGTAATTCTATAAATGATCCGCAAAGATCTCAGAGTCATAGAGGTTTATAGCATGAAAACAGGCCCTTCGGGCCAACTTGTCCATGCCACCCTGTTTTTAACCACTAAGCTAGTCCCAACTGCCTGTATTTGGCCCACATCCCTCTATACCCATCTTTCCCATATATCGGTCTAAATGCTTTTTATAAGCATCTACTACTGCCTCTGGCAGCCCATTCCAGACACTCACCACCCTCTGTGAGAAGAATTGCCCCTCTGGACCCTTTTGTATCTCTCTCCGCTCACTTTAAACCTATGCCCTCTAGTTTTAGACTCTCCTACCTTTGGGAAAAGATGTTGACCATTTATGCCCCTCATTATTTTATAAACCTCTATAAGATCACTCCGAAGCCTTCCACGCTCCAGGGAAAAAAGTCCCAGTCTATCCAGCCTCTCCTTATAACTGAAACCATAAAGTCCAGGTAACATCCTAGTAAATCCTTTCTGCACTCTTTCTAGTTTAATAATATCCTTTCTATAATAGGTTGACCAGAACTGTACACAGTATCCAAGCCTTACAAATGTCTTGCACAACTTCAACAAGACGTCCCAACTCCTGTATCAATGTTTGGACCAATGAAACTAAGCATGCTGAATGCCTTCTTCACCATCCTGTCCACCTGTGACTCCACTTTCAAGGAGCAATGAACCTGTAATCCTAGATCTCTTTGTTCTATAACTCTCCCAGTACCCTACCATTAACTGAGTAGGTCCTGCCCTGATTCGATCTACCAAAATGCATCAGCTCACATTTATCTAAATTAAACTTCATCTGCCATTCATCGGTCCATTGGCCCAATTGATCCAGGATCCCTAGATAACCTTCTTCACTGCCTACTATGCCACCAATCTTGGTGTCATCTGCAAACTTATTAACCATGCCTCCTAAATTCTCATCCAAATCATTAATATAAATAACAAATAACAGTGAACCCAGCACTGATCCCTGAGGCACACCGCTGGTCACAGGCCTCCACAGTTTGACAAACAACCCTCTACAACCACCCTTTGTCTTCTGTTGTCAAGCCAATTTTGTATCCAATTGGCTATCTCACCCTGGATCCCATGAGATTTAACCTTATGCAACAACCTACCATAAGGTACCTTGTCAAAGGCCTTGCGTCTGATGTTTTTTCCAGTCAATCACTGGGCAAATATTTGCTGCTCTAAACTGATTCAGTTCGAAGAAAAGTGCACATTCATAAAGTTCAATTTAATATCTAGCCAATATGCAAATACAATGTTTCATTATGAAATCATTCGGAATGGCTATGGATTCAACACTGGTGTAATGTTACACACAGTTCTGGTTCTGTTCCATTTATAGTGCGTGCATTTTGAATAAGGTGGTATGAAAATGAGGACCTCTTAGACGATGACATAGCCAGCATGAAGACTTTTGATGTGGTTTAAAGACTTAGTACTACCTCATACAATTCAAGTTACGTGCACTTTATGAAAAGAAAAGGTAAGAATTGGGAGAGAAATTGGTGTATTTTTAAATGCTCAGTGCATCCCATTTAAATTGCGACAAGTAGCAGTACTGCAGCTTCCTTCGTCAGTGGACTCTGTACAAGTCTTTGATTTCCTGCCGTGAAGGCAGGCTATGATTTCAGAGTTTAAAGAGTATCATCATTACCTCACAATCCAACTCATTATTTTTCCCCATGTGCATGGAAATAGTTTGCAGTTGAATCAATTTAAAAAAATATAAATTTAGAGTCCCCAATTATTTTTTTCCAATTAAGGGGCAACTTTAGCGTGGCCAATTCACCTAGCCTGCACATCTTTAGGTTGTGGGGGTGAGACCCACGCAAACACGGGGAGAATATGCAAACTCCACACAGACAGTGACCCGGAGCCGGGATCGAACCTGGGTCCCGAGGCTATGAGACAGCACTGCGCCATGGTGCCACCCCACTGTTGAATCAATTTAAAATGAGATGATGCCTAAAAAAGATGGATGGCGGCGGCACGGTGGCGCAGTGGTTAGCATTGCCACCTCATTGCGCTGAGGACCTGGGTTCGATCCCGGCCCCAGGACACACACTGTGTGGAGTTTGCACATGTGTCAAATCATCAGATTGATTAAGCAGCCTTTTGGAACTTTGGACCCAGAGTTAAATCTTGGGTTTGAGTTGGAAACGTCCAATTGAACAAAACCAGCAATTTCAGTGTCAGGGTTGTGAAACTGTTTGTTGGTAAGTGAAATTTACAATATACAAGGAGGAATAATTTTGTCGCCAGGCAATATCTTGGCTTTAAGTATGCAGTACGGAATACAATTTACTGGAAATCAATTATATTCATTTTAAATGCATAAAAGTGAGGACAGGCTCATCTAGGTGGAAGTGAACGTGGTGTGGGTTGATAGGGTCAGCCATTTGGTAAACGTGGATCACCAGGAATAAAAGTTTGAAAAACACTGGTGTAGATGACAGTATATTATCAGGAATGTCCACCAACAATCATGGCATGTGCAAGAATACATTGACAGGAAGTGTCAGGTATAGGCATATAAGGGAAATAGTTTAGATACTGGATGGACTAAAAATTGATAAAGAGGAGATATTAGACAGACTGGCTGCATTTAAAGTTGATGTGTTAGCAGGATTGGATGGTATGCATCCAAAATACTGCGAGGAGGGTAGAAACTCTGGAGGCACTGGCCACAATCTTCCAAATCTCTTTGGGTTCAGGGGTTGTGCCTGGGGGCGATGAATTGCAAATGTTCCACCCTAAAATGGAATAAGACCAAACCCAGTAACGACAGGCCAGATGGTTTAACCCAGTGGTGGGAAACCTTTTCAAAAGTGAAGGTCAAAATTAGCACTCAACTGGACAAGTTGAGTGCTAGGAGCTGGTTTAGCACACTGGGCTAAATCGCTGGCTTTGAAAGCAGACCAAGGCAGGCCAGCAGCACGGTTCAATTCCCGTACCAGCCCCCTGAACAGGTGCCGGACGATGTGGCGACTAGGGGCTTTTCACAGTAACTTCATTTGAAGCCTACTTGTGACAATAAGCACAATAAGCGGTTTTCATTTCATTTCATTTTCAAATGTAGATTAATTAAGGAAAGCTTACAGGAATAATTAATTTCAAACATGAATGCATTTTTTGATAAGATAACAGAAAGGGTTGACGTAGGTAATGCAGTACGCATGGACTTCCGAAAGGCATTTCCTCAAGTGTCAAATAATGGCTTGTCAGCAACATTGCAGCCCATGGAATAAAAGAGCCAGGAGCAGCATAGATATGAAGATGACTGAGTGATAAGAAATAATGCAGAGAAGTGTGAAGTGATACATTTTGGCAGGAAGAACGGAGAAACGCAACAGAAACTAAACATCACAATTCTAAAATGGAGTGTAGGAACAGAGAGACCTGGGGAATTATGTGCACAAAATAATTGAAAATGGCAGGGTAGGTTGAGAGGGCAGTTAAAACATACGGGATCCTTGGCTTTGCAAATAGGGGTATAGAGTCCAAAAGGAAGTTATGATAAGCCTCCACGAAACACTGGTTTGGACTCAGTTGGAGGAATGTATCCAATTCTGGGAACCACACGTTCAAAAGTCTGGAAAGGCTTTAGAGGGTGCAGAATTTACACAAATGTCTCTAGAGATAAGGAAATTCAGTTACGTAGATAGATTGAAAAAGATGGGCTGTCCTTAGATAAGAGATGGTTGAGAGATCTGATATAGGTGTTCAAAATCATGAAGGGTCCAAACGAAGTAATAGGGAGAAACTGTTTCTATTGTCAGAAGGATCCAGAGTCCATTAATTAGCAAAGGAACCAATGGTGACATCAGGAAAAAGGTTTTTTCTCTTAAAAGCAGTAAATGGTCTAGATCTTTAATGCACTGCCCGAGTGTGTGGTGGAGGCAGATTAAATTGTGGCTTTTGCTGGAACAGTATAGAGCTTTAAGTTTAATTTATATTTTGTATGTGGGTGTTAAGAAAGGTAAACCTGGTTACAGTTTCATTTAGAGGATTTTATAAGCTGGGTGCCAAGATGTCTGGACCCTGTTTGCATATGTGCATTTTTAATGAGTTTTTACAACCCAAAGTGTAGTGTTACCCGTGCCAGCCTCCCCGAACAGGTGCCGGAATGTGGCGACTAGGGGCTTTTCACAGTAATTTCATTTGAAGCCTACTTGTGACAATAAGCAATTTTCATTTCATTTTCATTCCCAAGGAGTTCGTAGTTTAGTGGAGTTAAAAACAACACAAGCTGTTGCCTAGAAACAGGGGGCCGGAAACATAGACAGGGAGACACAGAAAGGGAGTTAGTGCATGTGTCTTTAAGTAATCTTTAAGTGTATCAGAGAGTGCAGGCAGAAGGTCTCATCTCTAATAAGAAATCCTGCCAGCCTGCTGGGAAACTGGGTTTACGAAACCGTGTTTTGTCCGAAGTTTAAGTAATACGGAGTTTAGATTGCGTTATTTTGATGTCTCAGGGAGAGATACCAGAAGTGAATACTGAACAACCCACCAGAAAAAAAACTGCTTCACACTGAGCTAACCCAAGCAAAACAAATCTGAGTATTGAGACAGATTTGTTCTTCACAGGTATTGTGCCTGTAAGGGCTGCAGCGATAAAAGGAGTTTGAATCATTTTCTGGTGTCTGTATTGAAATCTTACCAATCTAGCTTCTAAAAAAAAGTTAGGATCTATTAGGCCAGATTTTATCTGGTGTCGACTTGTTCATTATCAGCTAGGATCATAAAAATGCAGGTCGAACAGGGAAAAACTGGGAGAATGGAACTAACTACATTAATTTTGCAGAGCCAGCATGGACTCAGATAGACCGATTGGTCTCCACCTTTGCTATAACTATTCTATTATCAACAGCCAATGCGTAGGTAAGAATGTAATGATAAGCAGTGTAGATCAAGAGTCAGGGTTAAGGCGTGAAAGAGCATTCTGGCACATATCCAGTCTATTCGGTGAACAATTCAGTTCAACTTCAATGAACCTGGCTTAAACGGAGTGTAATTGTCCTGGACTTTGATTCAGTGATGCGCAGTCTGTCCCCAGTGAGGGAAGATTCACTTCCCAGCTCATTTCTTCCTGCCTGAAATGGCACCAGAGTGCAAGAACACAAAGGTCATCACAAACCTAATCGGCATGCACGTGACATCCAGCTCGGACAGAGGTTAACAGTATCACTCAGCTTACTCCTGTCTGTAACAGGATATCCTGCGACTTAAACCAGACATCCGTTTATACGCCCTTGCTTACACTACACAGCTGAAGAGTTCCAAACATGACACATGCTTCCCTTTTTCTCAGATACCTTTTCTCCAAACCCAGTATTGGTGCCACTGATGCTGGTGGATGTATTGTACAGATTTGTGGATACATTTTGCAAATGGGGCCCAATGCAACATATGTTGGCAGGCAATTGATTATGGGAGACAAGAAAATCAAGTCCCATGGTGCCATCAGATGTGTCAAATCATTTCCCCTCATCTTGGGGTCACTATGTGCGATGTCTGCACGTTCTCCCCGTGTCTGCGTGGGTTTCCTCCGGATGCTCCGGTTTTCTCCCACAAGTCCTGAAAGGTGTGCTTATTGGGTGAATTGGACATTCTGAATTCTCGTTGTGTACCCGAACAGGCGCCATAGTGTGGCGATTAGGGGATTCCTGTGTGCTTCCCCCGGTGCCGGTGACTATTTATTTACATTGTGTACCTTGTGTTGCCCTGTTTCTTTACAAGTACTAAATGATATGTTTGAGCTGCACGCAGAAAAATACTTTTCACCGTACCTCGGTGACAATAAACAAATCCAATCTTTAGCACACTGGGCTAAATCGCTGGCTTTTAAAGCAGACCAAGGCAGGCCAGCAGCACGGTTCGATTCCCGTACTAGCCTCCCCGAACAGGCGCCGTAATGTGGCGACTAGGGACTTTTCACAGTAACTTCATTGAAGCCTACTCGTGACAATAAGCGATTTTCATTTTTCATTTAATTTCAAAGTAACTTCATTGCAGTGTTAATGTAAGTCTACTTGTGACACTAATAAAGATTATTCTCTTAATTTTAAACCATGTTATTTTTAGACTGCGTCCTCTGCTCAGTCTCCTGCACATGAGGAAAGATGTTGGAGATGGAGAAATATTTTGTGAGGGTCATTAGTCTGTGGAAAAACAGTAGGGGCTGGATCATGGAATGTCTTGAAGGCTGAGTTCAATAGATTTTCGATGGACAAGGGAGACCAGGAGTCTTTTAAAAAAATTAATTTATGGTATACGACATCATGTTGTCCATCCCTAGTTGCCCTTCAGATGGTGCTGTTAGGGAGGGAATTTCAGGATTTTGACCCAGCGACATTGAAGGAACAGCGATATAGTTCCAAGTCAGGATGGTGAGTGACTTGGAGGGGAACCTCCACGTGATGGTGTTCCCATATATCTGCTGCCCTTGTCTTTCCAGATTATAGTGGTCGTGGGTTTTGAAATTGCTGCGCAAGGAACCTTGGTGATTTCCTGCAGAGCATCTTGCAGATAGAACACATGACTGCCACTGTTGGTCGATGGTGGAAAGTGGATGTTTGTAGAAGGGATGCCAATCAAGCTGGCTTTTTTGTCCTGGAATGGTGTCAAGCTTCAAGTGTTGTCAGAGTTGCATTCATCCAGGCAAGTGGAGAGAATCCCATTACACTCCTGACTTGTGCCTTGTAGATGGTGGACAGGCTTTGGGAAGTCAGGTGAGTTACTCGCCACAGAATTCCTCGCTTTTGACCTGCTCTGGTAGCCACAGTATGTATTTGGATATTTCCAGTTCAGTTCTTGGTCAATGGTAACCTCCAGGATGTTGATAGTTGGGAATTCAATTATGGTAATAGCATTAAATGTTAAGGAGTGGGGCAGCACGGTGGCAAAGTGGTTAGCCCTGCTGCCTCATGGCAACGAGGTCCCAGGTTCGATCCCGGCTCTGGGTCACTGTCCGTGTGGAGTTTGCACATTCTCCCTGTGTTTGCATGGGTTTCGCCCCCACAACCCAAAAATGTGCAGTCTAGGTGGATTGGTCATACTAAATTGCCCCTTAATCGGAAAAAATTAATTGGGTAATTCTAAATTTTTTTTTTTTAAATGTTAAGGAGTGATGGTTGTTGGCGATAGGCCATTGCCTGGCACAGGTTACTTGCCACTCATCAGCCCAAGCCTTGATATTGTCCATTAGACCATCAGATATAGGAGAAGAATTAGGCCACTCGGCCCATTGAGTCTGCTGCTCCGCCATTCAATCATGGCTGATATTTTGACATGGACTGCATCAATATCCGGGGAGTCGCAAATGTTACTGAATATTGTACAATCATCAGCGAACATCCCCACTCATCAGCAAACATTCCCACTTATAATGGAAGGAAGGTCACTGACAAAGCAAGGGGGAGGGCGGTTGGGATAGCCTCTCAGGGGAAAGCAGCAGCAGTCAAATCTGCTGCTCAGATGGGTGGGAGAAAAACAAGTGGCGGGGCTATAGTGATAGGAGATTCAATAGTTAGGGGCACAGACAGATGCTTCTGTGGTCGCAAACGTGAATCAAGGGTGGTATGCGGGAGATGGTTAGACCTACAATACTACCCTGAGGGACTCCTGCAGTGATGTCCCGGAGCGGAGATGATTGACCTCCAACCACCACAACCATTTTCCTTTGTGCTACGCATGACTCCAACCAGTGGAGAGTTTGCCTTCTGATTTCCATGGACTTCAGTTTTGTTTGGGCTCCTTGATGCCACTCTAGGCCAAATGCTGCCTTGACGTCAAGGACAGTCACTCTCACCTCTTGAAGTCAGCTCATTTGTCCATGTTTGAACAAAGGCTGTAATGTGGTCAGTAGCTGAGTGACCCTGGCAAAACCAAATGAGCATCCATGGGAAAGTTACTGCTGACTAAGTGTCGATTGATAGCACTGTTGATGACCCCTTCCATCACTTTACTGATGATCAAGAGTAGATGGATGGGACACGAATTGGCCGGTTGGTAAGGATGAGATAAAGTATATTTTTTTCTCTTCTGGCTCCTTCACCATCTTCCGCAGTCTCAGTCTAGCAGCTATGTCCTTTAGTTCAGTCTGTGGTGGTACTACCGAGCCATTCTTGATCAACATTGAAGTCTTCTACCCAGAGTACATTTTGCGCTCTTGCCACCCTTAAGTGGTATCGACATAGAGGAGTACTGATTCATCAGCTGAGGGGAGACAGTATGTGGTAATCAGCAGGGTGTTTCCTTGCCCATATTGACCTGGTGCCACAAGACTTCATGGGGTCCAGAGGTGATGCTGAGGACTCCCAGGGATCTCCCTCCCGACTGTATACCACTGCACCACCTCTGCTGGGCCTGTTCTATCGGTGGGACAGGACATACCCAGTGATAGTGTCTGGGATGTTATCTGTAAGGTATGATTCCATGAGTATGATTAAGTCAGGCTGTTGCTTGACTAGTCTGTGAGCCAGCTCTCCCAACTTTGGTACAAATCCCAGATGTTAGCAAGGAGGACTTTGCGGGGTGGACAAGGCTGGGTTTGCTGGGCAAACAGGAAACTGCAGTTCCAACCACAACCACATCAACCATGATCTTATCAAATGGCGGATCAGGCTTCAAGGGCCAAATGGCCAATTCCTCCTTCTAAGTTCTATATTCCAATGTGCCTTATCAAGTCCCCTCATTGTTCCAACAAGATCACCTTGCATTATTTTAAACTCCAATGGATAAATTCTCAGCCTCTCCACCTTTCTTCATAAGATGTCATTAATTCCAAGAATGAGATGAGTAAACATTTGCTGGATTGCGTCGAACACAATCACATCCTTTTTCAAATGAAGAGACTAAAACTGTACACAGTTTCCCAGCCTTGGACTGAACAAGGCCCTGTCAAGCCGAGGTAAAACTTCACTACTTTCAGATTCCATTCCCCTTGCTATAAAAGCCAACATTCCATTTGCTCCTTAATCGCATACCATCTATGATTCATGTACCAGAACCAGAACATCCTGCTCAGACTACCCCCGCATCGCAGCAGCTGTGCCCGCACCACATTGCAGTCGCCGGACCCAGCCGCCCCATGTGCTCTGGCCGCTCCACACAATAAAAACTGGGCCCAGTTCTGGTTGCCAAAAAGCAAGGGATCCACTGACTGGAGAAAACGCAATGAGGCCAAATGGAACACTTCAAACACCTAAATGAAGCAATTCTGGTAGGTGTTTAAACAACAGTGTGATAGAGCAGGGTTTTTCGAAGTGTGGGTTTCGACCTGCAGGTGGGTGACAGGGCACTCAGTTGCTCCATTCCCGCGGTGGTCCCAATCGTGGAAACGCCCAACAGCCATTACCGGCTTTTACATCGGGAATGGGGGCTGCTGCCTCGTTTTAAATGAAAATAAATGAGGCTATGTGGAGTCATCTGGCCAGAACCGACAGCAGAGAGAAGGTCATGCGCCCTGTACCCACACTTGACGTCAGGCGCCCTCCAGGTATGTGCTTTTGGCACCAAATCGTACAGCAGAGTTGCTTCTGTTTTCCAGCTGCTGACAAGCAAGGCAAGAGAACTGCGAAGATTAATGGTTTTCTTAAAAGTAAGAGATGGCCAAAGTCAGAGACTCAAATAGGCAGTTCACCTATTGGACAGGAGCAGTGCTAGTGTCAGCTCTATACAGAGCTACAGGGCCTCTGATTAACAGCCTACAAAGAAACTTAACTCATGAACAAAACAGTATAAAGATGATTTTTTGAGGTATGGTTTTGCCAATTGTGCAAACACAATAGGGCAGCACGGTGGTGCAGTGGGTTAGCCCTGCAGCCTCACGGCGCCGAGGTCCCAGGTTCGAAACCGGCTCTGGGTCACTGTCTGTGTGGAGTTTGCACATTCTCCCCGTGTTTGCGTGGGTTTCGCCCCCACAACCCAAAAGATGTGCAGGCTAGGTGGATTGGCCACGCTAAATTGCCCCTTAATTGGAAAAAATGAATTGGGTATTCTAAAAAAAATTTTTTAAATAAAAGAATTGTGCAAACGCAAATAAGGATGCAAAGCCCATGGTGTTAAATGCAGGGAAGTACTGGCAAATGAGAGAAGTTTCAGACTTTGAAAGAGAAGTGGTGGGTGAAAAATTTCTTTTCAGGTTGAGACCCCAGAGTCTGTTATAACTTAGAGCTGACTCCAAATTAAAAGACTACGCTACTATAGCTGATATCACATTAAAACCACACAAAGTCCAGGAAGCTCTCAGCATTATAGTGTAGTATCTTCCAAGAGTATCCAGTGCTGAGTAAAACACACATTATGTTGCTAATCCCTTCACGACAACCTACATGTGAGAGGTTGAATTTTCTGTTTTCACATAAAAGACGGCAGAAAAGAACTGGCTGATGTCTGCACCTGGTATGCTCATTTCCCTCTCCTCCTTTGAACCCGATTCAAATGAGATGATGTGGACCAAGCAAGCTCCCCTTTCACATTAAAGTGTAAGTTTGTCATGAGGTCAGTAGGCATCAGTCGTGAAGGTTGGCCGGTTGGCAAAAGTGGGTCACAGAGAAAAAAGTTTGAAAAACATTGCGATACATTACAGAAGATGAAATGGTGCAGAGCAACCATTCAAACCTACCCAACTGCCAGAAGTAATGGCCAACAAACCATAAAATTAGGATAGTCCACTATAGTCCTCAATACCGAGGCCATGCAAGGCTGTGTACTTAGCCCCCTACTATATTCCCTATACACACACGACTGAGGTAGTATGGGTTGAAGTCAGAAATAGGAAAGGAGCAGTCACCTTGTTAGGAGTTTTCTATAGGCCCCCCAATAGTAGCAGAGATGTGGAGGAACAGATTGGGAAACAGATTTTGGAAAGGTGCAGAAGTCACAGGGTAGTAGTCATGGGTGTCTTTAACTTCCCAAATATTGAGTGGAAACTCTTTAGATCAAATAGCTTGGATGGGGTGGTGTTTGTGCAGTGTGTCCAGGAAGCTTTTCTAACACAGTATGTAGATTGTTTTACAAAATGATCAGGGGGTTGGATAGGGTGGACAGTGAGAGCCTTCTCCCGCGGATGGAAATGGCTGGCACGAGGGGACATAACTTTAAACTGAGGGGTAATAGATATAGGACAGAGGTCAGAGGTAGGTTCTTTACGCAAAGAGTAGTGAGGCCGTGGAATGCCCTACCTGCTACAGTAGTGAACTCGCCAACATTGAGGGCATTTAAAAGTTTATTGGATAAACATATGGATGATAATGGCATAGTGTAGGTTAGATGGCTTTTGTTTCGGTGCAACATCGTGGGCCGAAGGGTCTGTACTGCGCTGTATTGTTCTATGTTCTATTGTCCGACCAGAGGAGGGGCAATATTGGATTTAGTACTTGGTAATGAACCAGGGCAAGTGATAGATTTGTTAGTGGGGGAGCATTTTGGAGATAGTGACCACAATTCTGTGACTTTCACTTTAGTAATGGAGAGGGATAGGTGCGTGCAACAGGGCAAGGTTTACAATTGGGGGAAGGGTAAATACGATGTTGTCAGACAAGAATTGAAGTGCATGAGTTGGGAACATAGGCTGTCAGGGAAGGACACAAGTGAAATGTGGAACTTGTTCAAGGAACAGGTGCTATGTGTCCTTGATATGTATGTCCCTGTCAGGCAGGGAAGAGATGGTCGAGTGAGGGAACCATGGTTGACAAGAGATGTTGAATGTCTTGTTAAGAGGAAAATGGAGACTTATGGAAGGCTGAGGAAACAAGGTTCAGACAGGGCATTGGAGGGATACAAGATAGCCAGGAGGGAACTGAAGAAAGGGATTAGGAGAGCTAAGAGAGGGCATGAACAATCTTTGGCGGGTAGGATCACGGAAAACCCCAAGGCCTTTTACACATATGTGAGAAATATAAGAATGACTAGAGCGAGGGTAGGTCCGATCAAGGACAGTAGCGGGAGATTGTGTATTGAGTCTGAAGAGATAGGAGAGGTCTTGAACGAGTACTTTTCTTATGTATTTACAAATGAGAGGGGCGATATTGTTGGAGAGGACAGTCTGAAACAGATTGGTAAGCTCGAGGAAATACTTGTTAGGAAGGAAGATGTGTTGGGCATTTTGAAAAACTTGAGGATAGACAAGTTCCCCGGGCCTGATGGGATATATCCAAGGATTCTATGGGAAGCAAGAGATGAAATTGCAGAGCCGTTGGCAATGATCTTTTCGTCCTCACTGTCAACAGGGGTGGTACCAGGGGATTGGAGAGTGGCGAATGTCGTGCCCCTGTTCAAAAAAGGGACTAGGGATAACCCCGGGAATTACAGGCCAGTTAGTCTTACTTCGGTGGTAGGCAAAGTAATGGAAAGGGTACTGAAGGATAGGATTTCTGAGCACCTGGAAAGACACTGCTTGATTAGGGATAGTCAGCACGGATTTGTGAGGGGTAGGTCTTGCCTTACAAGTCTTATTGAATTCTTTGAGGAGGTGACCAAGCATGTGGATGAAGGTAAAGCAGTGGATGTAGTGTACATAGATTTTAGTAAGGCATTTGATAAGGTTCCCCATGGTAGGCTTCTGCAGAAAGTAAGGAGGCATGGGATAGTGGGAAATTTGGCCAGTTGGATAACGAACTGGCTAACCGATAGAAGTCAGAGTGGTGGTGGATGGCAAATATTCAGCCTGGATCCCAGTTACCAGTGGCGCACCGCAGGGATCAGTTCTGGGTCCTCTGCTGTTTGTGATTTTCATTAATGACTTGGATGAGGGAGTTGAAGGGTGGGTTAGTAAATTTGCAGACGATACAAAGATTGGTGGAGTTGTGGATAGTAAGGGCAGCACGGTAGCATTGTGGATAGCACAATTGCTTCACAGCTCCAGGGTCCCAGGTTCGATTCCGGCTTGGATCACTGTCTATGCGGAGTCTGCACATCCTCCCCGTGTCTGCGTGGGTTTCCTCCGGGTGCTCTGGTTTCCTCCCACAGTCCAAAGATGTGCAGGTTAGGTGGATTGGCCATGATAAATTGCCCTTAGTGTCCAAAGTTGCCCTTGGTGTTGGGTGGAGGTGTTGAGTTTGGGTAGGGTGCTCTTTCCAAGAGCCGGTGCAGACTCAAAGGGCCGAATGGCCTCCTTCTGCACTGTAAATTCAATGATAATCTATGATTAATCTAGGACAAAGGTTCGGCACAACATTGTGGGCCGAAGGGCCTGTTCTGTGCTGTATTTTCTATGTTCTATGACTGTGTGGCACAATCTGGCTCCAATCCATTTACAAGTTTGCTGATGACACAACCGTAGTGTGGCAGATCTCAAACAATGATGAATCAGAATACAGGAGGGATATTGAGAACCTAGTGGAGTGGTGTAACGACAACAATTTCTCCCTCAATGTCAGCAAAACTAAAGAGCTGGTCATTGACTTCAGGAAGCAAAGTACCGTACACACCGTCTGCGTCACTGGTGCTGAGGTGAAGATGGTTGACAGCTTCAAATTCCTAGGTGTTCACATCACCCACAATCTGTCCTGGTCCACCCACGTCGACGCTACGAATAAGAAAGCACAACAGCGCCTATCCTTCCTCAGGAAACAAAGGAAATTCGGCATGTCCCCATTTACAGATACACCATAGAAAGCATCCTATTTGGCTGCTTCACAGCCTGGTACGGCAGCTCGGTACGGCAACAGCTCGGCCCAAGACTGTAAGAAACTACAGAAAGTCGTGAACACAGCCCAGTCCATCACATGAACCCGCTGCCCATCCATTGTCTCCGTTTATACTTCCCGCAGTTTTGGGAAAGCGGGCAGCATAATCAAAGACCCCTCCCACCCGGGTTATTCACTCTTCCAACTTCGTCCATCAGGCAGGAGATACAAAAGGCTGAGAACACACACTAACAGGTTCAAACATAGCTTCTTCCCAGGTGTTACCAGACTCCTGAATGACTCTCTTATGGACTGATCTGATCTCTTCACACATCTTCTCTACTGAGTAGTACTGCACTCGTATGCTCACCCGTTGCCTATGTATTTACGTTGGGCATTTATGTATATCCTATGTTTTTTCGTGTATGGAACGATCTGTCTGGACTGTACGCAGAACAATATTTTTACTGTACCTCGGTACACGTGACAATAAAACAAATCCAATCCAAATTCTAAAATCTCACTATTAACAAAACATTCACTTATAGTCGTAGTTATTTCGGGGTACAATCTCAGATGGCAGAAATAACACTGCTCCTGCACCAAAACCAATCACGCGTGCATCACAAAGCCAATCACAAGGTGCATGAAGATTCCTGAATCAATCAGAATAAACTGAATAGAGTGCACAAAGATGTGAACAGTTCATACTGATTCCCAGTAGGCAGGCTAACAAACAGTTCATACTGATCGCAATCCCAGTAAGCAGGCTACTTGAACATACGGAGATGTAAACAGTGCATAATAATCTCAGTCCCAGTAAGCAGGCTAACGGAAAGCTGGGGTAAGACCCGTTACATGCGAACATACGACAGTTGGGTTGTATCAGAATTGCCCGAGCGGTGATTTAGAACGTTGGTCGCCAGTTCACATACAGTATTTTCATTACATGGAAGTAGAACAATGTCTTGATGATTTGAAGCATTGCTGAACTACCCATGAGACATAAAAACTGTTTCTTATTGCTTCAATAGGATTCACCTGAGGAAGGAGCTGTGCTCCGAAAGCTAGTGATTCAAAACAAACCTGTTGGACTTTAACGTGGTGTTGTAAGACTTCTTACTGTTCTCACCCAGTGGCCACTTAAAATGGCCGCCCACAAAGGATAATGGGAATTGTGGTCAAGTCGGGACACAGACAGTGCACAGCCCCTGTGTATTGTGCAAAGGAAAACCAGACCGAACCACAACTTGCACCTGTTAAAGGTCAATCACCGATTTCCCCACGACAATAGACTCAAATTAAGGAATAGCAACAGAAGCAGACTCCCGGCGCCACCTCCCCTTATTTGGAAAGGCAAATGCACTTGGAACAATAATGACTAGGACCTGCCCAGCCATCGAGGCACCCACCCTAATTGGCCATTATCGATCAGAGTGATCGAGACCCTATCGATCCATTGGATCCTGAGTTAACCCCACCCAAAAGGGCACGAAAGAGAAGGATAAGAAGCCCTGTGCATTAGGGATCGGCCTCTTTTGGGACTGGCCTGAGCCCACTCCAATTGCAGCATAATGACCAGCCAAGTTCAAGACCATGATCGCTACCTGAGAGAGACGAGCCGCAGTCGAGACGAACCTGACGACTTCCAGCCGACACACGTGGAGACTCAGAGAAAGGCCTTATCTACTTGCACAGAGCCGGTCAGCCAGAGGTTAAACAACGGTCATCTTAGTTGATAGGTGTAGTTTAGTCCGTAGCCGTGTGCATCATTGCACAGATAGATAAGACTTGCGTTTAATAATAAACTTCTTTTGAACTAACATATTGGTTGTGTGGTCATTTGATCAATACAAGAAACGTACTCGCTGCTTGTGGTTTAATAGTAAAGTGGCAACAACCCTAGTCTAACGCCGGCATCCCCACATCAAGAAGTGAGACTGTTTGATATAATTCCAAACATTTTTTGCCATCCTGATAGAATGAGTTTTTCACAGCACCCAATGAGAGGAACTTTGCGATTTAATTACCCTGCAGGGGGCTCAACTAATTACACACACAAGCACAAACTGCAACATCAAAGTTGAGGCACTTCAACCAAGGTAATAACTGATTAATTATTATAAATACAGAAGGTTTAGTAGCCTCATGAAGCACGTCTCACAAAGGTGGCAGCTGGAGACTGACTACAGCGAGAGCGATTAGTTAAATTCAAAAATTTGGCAAGGGAGGAAATGCAATACAATGAGAGAGGTGTTATTCTGACCTTCACGAAAAGGAATAGCTCAAGAGGGGGACCTGGAGACAAGAAATAACTGACGTTTCCAGTTAAACTCCATAATACTGTGGATAATCATCAATTGAAACTTTAAATAAAATCAAAATTAAGATGGCATGTCAGGTGATGTGTTGCAACTGTACGAGAGCTGATGGATGCCAGTGTTGTCAACAGCAATCTCATCTGCGCTAAATATCTGCAGCTCGAGGAACATTGACTCAGGGTCGATGAGCTGGAGTTCGAACTTTAGAAACTGCGAAGTATCAGGTTAGGGGATGTGAGGGAGTTATCTGGACACTACTTCAGGAGACAGTCATAATCCATAGGTTTGGTCCTTCTGACTTTGTCCGTGACCAGGGGCAGGACGGTATGACCGTATGGAAGGCAGGTATGGGGACCTAGGAGCTATCAATGGCGGGGCCTCAGCCCTTGCAATTGCCCAACACATTCAAAGATCTTGTACCTTGTGTGGTGGACAAGAGCAGGGACTGCAAAGAGCATGAGCAAACTACCTAGAGCAGCATGGTGCAGGGAACCATTCAGCGGAGGAGCGCGGAGGAGCAAAAAGCAACAGGGTTAGACAATGTTCTTTGCTGCCAAGAGCCCAAGTCCCAAAAGTCTACGTTGCCTGCCCAGTGCCAGGGTTAATGACATCTCCTCAGGAATGGACAGGAACTTGGAGTGGGAGAGAAGGTTCCAGATGATGTGGCCCACAAGGGTACCAACGACATAGGCAGGACGGAGAAAGGTTCTGCTCAGGGAATATCAGCAGCTAGAGACTGAATTAAAAAGCATAACCACAAAGCTAATAATCTCTAGATTACTACTTGAGCAGTGAGCAAATTGGCGTAAGCTAAATAAAAGCATGGCTTAGAGATTGATGTTGGAGAAATGGATGTCGATTTAAAGGAGCACTTGCACCAGTACAGAGGGAAGAGAGGACTGCATCGTTGTTACGGCCTTCACCTAAAACAGGCTGGGACCAATGTACTATTGAATTGTATAACCAAGGCTGGAGAGAAAGGTTTGGGAAGCACTCACATGCAGGGAACTGTGGAAAGTTAAAGAGACATGGCAAGGGAATAATGCAGGGTAACTTTGTATGTAATAATAACCAGATTGTGACCTTAAGCGACAGAGCGTACAAACAAAAAGGCCAATGTACAAGCAAATCCTATAATCAGGACTGTAATTATTGTAGCAAGAAGCCGAGCTAGAATTGCAGCTTGGGAGTGATTCTTCAGCACTCTATAAATGCAGAAAGATTTGCAAACTACATGGATGAAGGAAACGCATGGAGAGGATATTGTGCCTGAGTGCAATGTACACCAAGTGCAAGGTCAAGAATTTGGTTCAGGTGGAAATTTAATGGAGGGGAAGAGGTCCTCCTTTTACTGCTTCCACTAGCTAGGTGAGCCTTCTCATTTGCCTTCAAGCTACAAGATTGTAACTTCATATTATAACAAGTACTTAAGAAGGCAAATGGCATTTTGGCCTTTATTGCAAAAAGGTTGGGGTTTAAAATAGGGAGGCTTTGTTGCAATTGTACAGGGTGCTGGTTAGACCTCACCTGGAATATGGCATACAGTTTTGGTTCCCTTACCATTGGAAGCAGTCCAAAGGAGATTCCTGGGACGTGAGGGTTGTCCTATCAAGAGACTAAAAAGTCTGGGTCTGTATTCCTTGGGAGTTTAGAAGAGTGAGGGTTGACCGTATTCAAATGCACAAGATTCTGAGGAGGCTTGACAGGATAGATAGTGAGATGTTTTCACTAGTGGGCACAGCTACAAGATAAAGGGCTGGTCATTTAAAACCGAGATGCGCAGAAATGTCTTCACGCAGAGGATAGTGAATCTCTGGAATACTCCATCCCGGAGGGTGGATCATTAGAAGTATTTAAAGTGGAGGTGGCTAAATATTTGATAAGATTGAGGAATAGAGAGCAATGGGGGAAGTGCCACAGAAAAGGAGTTGAGGCCGACATAGATCAGCCATGATCATATTGAATGGCGGGGCAGGCTTGAAGGGCCTAGTGGCCAACTCCTGCTTCTATTTCTTATGTTGTTGTAAATTGACTAATTAGTTTGATGGACCATAAGTTCGACCCCTGCTTCTATTCCTTGTGTTCTCTGTTAAACAAGGTCAGATAGACATGGCAGAGACGATGGTGTGCCATGACTGCAACCTGTGAGAATGTGTGGTGCACTGCAATATCAGACAACCATATCAACAGTAACTGACTGCAGCCTTTGCTGAGCTGGAATCTGAGTTACAGCTACTGAGGGGCATCAGGAAGGGGGAAAGAGTTACCTGGACACTGGTCCAGAAGGCCCCTTAGGTTAGATTGAATCTTAAGAGTTGGTCAATGGTTAGGGAGAGGAGGATGTGACTGCAAGTCAGACATGTGTGGGGAACCAGCATGTAGTGATGGAGGAGTTTCAGGCTCTGACTTTTTTAACAGGTACAAGCGGTCTGCTACCTGTGTGGATGAGAAGGACTGCAAGGTGGATGAGCAGACAGGCCATGGCACCATGGTGCAGGATGCCTTCAAATTGGGGGAGCAAAAAGGAATGTGGCAGCAATAGGAGACAGTGTGGTCAGCCTGAACCGGAAGCTCCAACGGTCATGTCCATTGTCAGGGTTAAGAACATGTCCTTGGGGCTGAAGGAACTTGGAGTGGAAGGTGAGGATCCAGTTTTCATGGTCCACGTGGGTACCAACAACATAGGTACCAACAACATAGGTAGAACCAGGAAACGTTCTGCTGAGGTAATCATCACTGGATTCTTACTCGAGCCCAGCAGCAATTGGCATCGGGTCAAGCAGATTAGAGAATTAAGCACGTGGCTCAGAATGCTGTGGCAAGAATGGGTTTCAATTCAGGGGCACTGGCATCAGTACGCAGGGAAGAGGGAGCTATTCCACTGGGATGAGCTCCACTTAAACCGGGTTACGACTAGTGTCCAGGCTAAACAAAGAACAGCTTTAAACACTAGATGAGGGGGTCGGGTGACAAGATATTGGAAATCCAAAGACAAAGACTTAATTATCGGAATGTTTTTGTGATTCCTGAAGTTGATTAGGAATAAAGCCACTTTTGATTTAGTATTGCACAGCGAAGTAGGGTTCAGTAATGTCACAGTAAAAGATCCATTGGAAAATATTGACCATAAAAGCACCGAATTTCATGCTGAGTTTGAAAGTTGCATACTCCAATCATAAACAAGAATCTTAAAACTTAAATGGTGCCAATTACATAGACATGAGGAAGGACTGGCTTTGGTTAATTGGTAAATATACTAAAAGGTATGGCAGTAAATGAACAGTGGAACACAAGAAATAATTCAAAATGTTCAATAAAAAATATATTCCATTGAAAAACTAACGTCAGCGAGAAAGACCCATCAGTAGCTCATTTAGGAAAATAACAATATTAGATTAAAAGATGCTTATAATGTTGAAAGCTCAGGTTTCAGAGCTGGAACGGAGGCTGGAGGCACTGAGGAGCATCTGCAAGTCTGAGAGCATCGTTGGTAGGACGTTTAGAGAGGTGGTCACACCGCAGCTGAAGGGACTTGAGGAAGAAAGGGAATGGGTGACCACCAGGCAGTCCAAGAGAAACAGGCAGGTAGTTCAGGAGTCCTCTGGGGTAACGCTCGCAAGCCGGTATTTCATTCCTCCAGGGTGTGTGGACAGATCCAAGCATCTGGAACCACAAACGGCCTGTCTGCACGGGGAGGGGGAGGAGGAACGGACGACACAGAGGGAGAATTCAGAATGTCCAAATTATCTATTAGCACAGTAGCCATCACGGAGATATGGTTGAAGGAGGGGCAGGATTAGCAGCTCAACATCCCAGGATATAGAAAAGAGAAAATGCTGAAAAATCTCAGCAAGTCTGGCAGCATCTGTAGGGAGAGAAAAGAGCTAACGTTTCGGGTCCAATGACTCTTTGTCAAAGCTAACAGACAGAGAAAGTGGGAAATATTTATACTGTGGAGCGAAAATGAAAGAGGAGTCATAGCCACATAAACCCAGGGAAACCGGGTGCTAATGGCCACAGAAACCAGATGCTGCCAGATTTGCTGAGATTTTCCAGCATTTTCTCTTTTGTTTCAGATTCCAGCATCCGCAGTAATTTGCTTTAATCCCAGGATATAGAATCTTCAGGCGAGACAGAGGGGGTGAAGTAGGAGGAGGCATTGCATCATTAGGTAAGGAGTCAGTTACTAAAGGAAGGAGAGATGATATCTTCGAGGAGGCATCAAATAAAGCTTTGTGGGTAGAGCTTAGCAATAAAAAAGGGACAGCCACATTGCTAGCTGTTTATTGTCGGCCCTCAGATAGTCAGTGGGAAATTAAGGAGCAAACATGTGCGCAATTTGCAGAGGTGTGGAAAAATAATAATGGGGTAATATTAGGTGATTTCAACTTTCCCAACGTTAACAGCACTGAGTGCTGAATTTGGTGCATTTGAGTGCGATAGTGAGAGTTTGGTGACCGAGGGAGTTAGGTGAGGAGGGAGTAAGGTGCTCCTTTCATTTTGTTTCCGACATTTCCGCAAAGAGTGCGAAGCGAGCCAGGAGTTTACAGGAAGTGTCGCTGACTGGGAGCAGAGTCGGAGGGCGGAGATCTAGTTAGTCCACACAGCAGCTATATTCTGTAAGGTAAGAGGGGATGGAGGCTAGGCCAGTTACATGCTCCTCCTGTAGGATGTGGGTGGTGAGGGATACCACCGGTGTCCCCACTGACTATACCTGCGGGAAGTGCACCCAACTTCAGCTCCTCAAAGACCGTGTTAGGGAACTGGAGCTGAAGCTGGATGAACTTCGGATCATCCGGGAGGCAAAGGGGGTGATTGAGAAGAGTTACAAGGAGGTAACCACACCCAAGGTACAGGACAAGAATAGCTGGGTTACAGTCAGGGGGAAAAAAAACAAACAGGCATAAAGTGCAGGGATCCCTCGTGGCCGTTCCCCTTCAAAACAAGTATACCGTTTTGGATGCTGTTGTAGGGGATGACCTACCGGGGGAAGGCCCTAGCGGCCAGGTCTCTGGCACTGAGTCTGGCTCTGGGGCTCAGAAGGGAAGGGGGGAGAATAGAAAAGCAATAGTTGTAGGAGATTCAATGGTTAGGGGAATAGATAGGAGATTCTGTGGTCGCGAGCGAGACTCCCGGAAGGTATGTTGCCTCCCGGGTGCCAGGGCCAGGGATGTCTCGGATCGTGTCTTCAGGATCCTTAAGGGGGAGGGTGAGCAGCCAGAAGTCGTGGTGCACATTGGTACCAACGACATAGGTAGGAAAAGGGGTGTGGAGGTAATAAACAAGTTTAGGGAGTTAGGCTGGAAGTTAAAAGCCAGGACAGACAGAGTTGTCATCTCTGGTTTGTTGCCGGTGCCACGTGATAGCAAGGCTAGGAATAGGGAGAGAGTGCAGTTGAACACGTGACTGCAGGAATGGTGTAGGAGGGAGGGCTTCAGGTATTTGGATAATTGGAGCGCATTCTGGGAAAGGTGCGACCTGTACAAGCAGGACGGGTTGCATCTGAACCAGAGGGGCACCAATATCCTGGGAGGGCGGTTTTCTAGTACTCTTCGGGAGGGTTTAAACTAATTTGGCAGGGGAATGGGAACCGGATTTGTAGTCCAGCAACTAAGGTAGCCGATATTCAGGACGCCAAAGCGTGTAATGAGGCAGTGGGGAAGGGAACACTGACAAAGGAGAGTACTTGCAGGCACGGAGATGGGTTGAAGTGTGTCTACTTCAACGCAAGAAGCATCAGGAATAAGGTGGGGAAACTTAAGGCATGGATCGGTACTTGGGACTACGATGTGGTGGCCATCACGGAAACTTGGATAGAAGAGGGGCAGAAATGGTTGTTGGAGGTCCCTGGTTATAGATGTTTCAATAAGATTAGGGAGGGTGGTAAAAGAGGTGGGGGGGTGGCATTATTAATTAGAGATAGTATAACAGCGGCAGAAAGGCAGTTCGAGGAGTATCACCCTATTGAGGTAGTATGGGTTGAAGTCAGAAATAGGAAAGGAGCAGTCATCTTGTTAGGAGTTTTCTATAGGCCCCCCAATAGTAGCAGAGATGTGGAGGAACAGATTGGGAAACAGATTTTGGAAAGGTGCAGAAGTCATAGGGTAGTAATCATGGGCGACTTTAACTTCCCAAATATTGAGTGGAAATTCTTTAGATCAAATAGTTTGGATGGGGTGGTGTTTGTGCAGTGTGTCCAGGAAGCTTTTCTAACACAGTATGTAGATTGTCCGACCAGAGGAGGGGCAATATTGGATTTAATACTGGGTAATGAGCCAGGGCAAGCGATAGATTTGTTAGTGGGGGAGCATTTTGGAGATAGTGACCACAATTCTGTGACTTTCACTTTAGTAATGGAGAGGGATAGGTACGTGCAACAGGGCAAGGTTTACAATTGGGGGAAGGGTAAATACGATGTTGTCAGACAAGAATTGAAGTGCATAAGTTGGGAACATAGGCTGGCAGGGAAGGACACAAGTGAAATGTGGAACTTGTTCAAGGAACAGGTGCTACGTGTCCTTGATATGTATGTCCCTGTCAGGCAGGGAAGAGATGGTCGAGTGAGGGAACCATGGTTGACAAGAGAGGTTGAATGTCTTGTTAAGAGGAAAAAGGTGACTTATGTAAGGCTGAGGAAACAAGGTTCAGACAGGGCATTGGAGGGATACAAGATAGCCAGGAGGGAACTGAAGAAAGGGATTAGGAGAGCTAAGAGAGGGCATGAACAATCTTTGGCGGGTAGGATCAAGGAAAACCCCAAGGCCTTTTACACATATGTGAGAAATATGAGAATGACTAGAGCAAGGGTAGGTCCGATCAAGGACAGTAGCGGGAGATTGTGTATTGAGTCTGAAGAGATAGGAGCGTTCTTGAACGAGTACTTTTCTTATGTATTTACAAATGAGAGGGGCGATATTGTTGGAGAGGACAGTGTGAAACAGATTGGGAAGCTCGAGGAAATACTTGTTAGGAAGGAAGATGTGTTGGGCATTTTGAAAAACTTGAGGATAGACAAGTCCCCCGGGTCTGACGGGATATATCCAAGGATTCTATGGGAAGCAAGAGATGAAATTGCAGAGCCGTTGGCAATGATCTTTTCGTCCTCACTGTCAACAGGGGTGGTACCAGGGGATTGGAGAGTGGCGAATGTCGTGCCCCTGTTCAAAAAAGGGACTAGGGATAACCCTGGGAATTACAGGCCAGTTAGTCTTACTTCGGTGGTAGGCAAAGTAATGGAAAGGGTACTGAAGGATAGGATTTCTGAGCATCTGGAAAGACACTGCTTGATTAGGGATAGTCAGCACGGATTTGTAAGGGGTAGGTCTTGCCTTACAAATCTTATTGAATTCTTTGAGGAGGTGACCAAGCATGTGGATGAAGGTAAAGCAGTGGATGTAGTGTACATAGATTTTAGTAAGGCATTTGATAAGGTTTCCCATGGTAGGCTTATGCAGAAAGTAAAGAGGCATGGGGTAGTGGGAAATTTGGCCAGTTGGATAACGAACTGGCTAACTGATAGAAGTCAGAGAGTGGTGGTGGATGGCAAATATTCAGCCTGGAGCCCAGTTACCAGTGGCGTACCGCAGGCATCAGTTCTGGGTCCTCTGCTGTTTGTGATTTTCATTAATGACTTGGATGAGGGAGTTGAAGGGTGGGTCAGTAAATTTGCAGACGATACGAAGATTGGTGGAGTTGTGGATAGTAAGGAGGGCTGTTGTCGGCTGCAAAGAGACATAGATAGGATGCAGAGCTGGGCTGAGAAGTGGCAGATGGAGTTTAACCCTGAAAAGTGGGAGGTTGTCCATTTTGGAAGGACAAATATGAATGCGGAATACAGGGTTTACGGTAGAGTTCTTGGCAATGTGGAGGAGCAGAGAGATCTTGGGGTCTATGTTCATACATCTTTGAAAGTCGCCACTCAAGTGAAGAAGGCCTATGGTGTGCTCGCGTTCATTAACAGAGGGATTGAATTTAAGAGCCGTGAGGTGATGATGCAGCTGTCCAAAACTTTGATAAGGCCACATTTGGAGTATTGTGTACAGTTTTGGTCGCCTCATTTTAGGAAGGATGTGGAAGCTTTGGAAAAGGTGCAAAGAAGATTTACCAGGATGTTGCCTGGAATGGAGAGTAGGTCTTACGAGGAAAGGTTGAGGGTGCTAGGCCTTTTCTCATTAGAACGGAGAAGGATGAGGGGCGACTTAATAGAGGTTTATAAGATGATCAGGGGAATAGATAGAGTAGACAGTCAGAGACTTTTTCCCCGGGTGGAACAAACCATTACAAGGGGACATAAATTTAAGGTGAAAGGTGGAAGATATAAGAGGGATATCAGAGGTAGGTTCTTTACCCAGAGAGTAGTGGGGGCATGGAATGCACTGCCTGTGGAAGTAGTTGAGTCGGGAACATTAGGGACCTTCAAGCAGCTATTGGATAGGTACATGGATTAAGGTAAAATGATATAGTGTAGATTTATTTGTTCTCAAGGGCAGCACGGTAGCATTGTGGATAGCACAATTGCTTCACAGCTCCAGGGTCCCAGGTTCGATTCCGACTTGGGTCACTGTCCGTGCGGAGTCTGCACGTCCTCCCCGTGTCTGCGTGGGTTTCCTCCGGGTGCTCCGGTTTCCTCCCACAGTCCAAAGATGTGCGGGTTAGGTGAATTGGCCAATGATAAATTGCCCTTAATGTCCAAATTGCCCTTGGTGTTGGGTGGAGGTGTTGAGTTTGGGTAGGGTGCTCTTTCCAAGAGCCGGTGCAGACTCAAAGGGCCGAATGGCCTCCTTCTGCACTGTAAATTCAATGATAATCTATGATTAATCTAGGACAAAGGTTTGGCACAACATCGTGGGCCGAAGGGCCTGTTCTGTGCTGTATTTTCTATGTTCTATGTTAATTGGGATAGTCATTATGTTAAGGGTTTAGGTAGAGTGGAGTTCTTAAAATGTATACAGAAGAACCTTTTCGCTCAATATGTAGAGGGTCCAACAAAGGAACAGTGCTGTGCTGGACCTAATTCTGGGAAGCCAGATAGTGGTTGATGTGTTGGTGGGCGAACATTTTGGTGATAGTGACCACAACATGATTTCAGTTTGTTATGGACAAAGAAATAGACAAGTTGCAAAAAAAGGCTTCTGATTGGTATGGAAACTATAGGAGAAAGTTCTGAAGGAGAGAATACCTATCTCCACTTGGAGAGGCGAGGTTTGATCAGGAATAGTCAGCATAGCTTTGTCAGAGGGAGGTCATGCCGAACAAATTTGATTGAACTTTTTGAGCATGCGTGTAGATAAGGGTAGTGCAGTTGGATGTAGTTTATATGGTCTTCAGCAAAACCTTTGACAAGGTCCCACATGGGAGACTTACAAAGAAGGCAAATGTACATGGATACAGGGTAGATTGATACGGTGGATTCAAAATTGGCTTAGTTGTAGGAGACCGAGGGTGATGATAGACGGCTGCTTTAGTGACTGGAAGCCAGGGTCCAGTGGGGGATCTGTGCTTGGTCCCCTATTGTTTGTCATTTATGTAATCAACATAAATGACTATGTGGGGATTAGGATCAGTAAGTTTGCAGATGACACAAAGATTGGCCGGGTGGTCAACAGTGAGGTTGAATGTCTTGGGTTACAGGATGGTCAAATGGGCAGAAAATGGCATATGGAATTTAACCCTGAAATGTGTGAGGTGATACACTTTGGAAGGAGTAATGCAACAAGGAAATATTCAATGAATGGCATGACACTGGGAGATTCTGAGGAACAGAGGGACCTTGATGTGTTTGTACATAGTACGCCGAAGGCAGAACGGCAGGTTGATAAGAGTGGTGTAGGTGTAAAAGGCTTATCAATCAATCGAGGCATAGATTACAAAAGCAGGGAGATCATGTCAAAGTTGTATAGAACTTTGTTGAGGCCACAGCTGGAGAACTGTGTGCAATTCTGGTCGCCACATTACAGGAAGGATGTGATTGCACTGGAGAGGGTGTAGAGGCGATTCACCGGGATGTTGCCTGGGATGGAACATTTAGGTTATGAAGAGAGGTTGGATAGGCTTGGGTTGTTTTCGCTGGAGCAGAGAAGAGTGAGGGGCAACCTGATCGAGAGCACATGTTTATGAGGGGCATGGACAGGGTGGATAGGGATCAGTTGTTCCCTTAGTTGGATGGTCAGTTATGAGGGGACACAAGTTCAAGGTTAAGGACAGGCGGTTTAAGGCGGATTTGAGGAAAAACATTTTTTACCCAGAGGGTGGTGACGGTCTGGAATGCACTGCCTGGGCAGGTGGTAGAGGTGGGTTGCCTCACATCCTTTAAAAAAAGTACCTAGATGGGCTGTGCGATGGCACAGTGGTTAGCACTGCTGCCTCACAACGCCAATGACCTGGGTTTGATCCCGGCTAGGGTCACCGTCCGTGTGGAGTTTGCATTCTCCATATTTCTGCGTGGGTCACACCCCACAACCAAAAATGTGCAGGGTAGGTGGATTTGCCACGTTAAATTGTTCCGTAATTGGAAGAAAAAAAAATTGGGTATTCCAAATTAAAAAAAAATAAACTTACTAATCAGACCACTCACATTTTCCTCCAGAACATTTATATATACTACAAACAATAGTACCCAATTATTTTTTTCCAATTAAGGGGCAATTTAGCATGGCCAATCCACCTAACCTGCACATCTTTAGGTTGTGGGATGAAACCCCTGCAGACACGGGGAGAATGTGGACAGTGACCCGGGGCTGGGATCAAACCTGGGTCCGCAGCGACGTAGGCAGCAGTGCTAACCACTGCACCACCGTGCCGCCTTGGCTGAGGGGAGACCTGACAGAGGTCTACAAAATGAGAGGCATAGGCAGGGTGGATACTCAGAGTATTTTTAGAAGGGTAGAAGTGTCAATTACAAGGGGGCACAGGTTCAAGATGAGAGGGAGAAAGTTTAAGGGAGATGTGCAGGGTAAGGTTTTCATGCTGAGAGTGGTGGGTACTTGGAACACGCTGCCAGAGGATGTGGTGGAAGCAGGCACATTAGCAACATTTAAGGGGCATCTGGATGGGTACATGAATAGGGAGGAAATAGAGGGATACAGACCGAGTAAGGGCAGAAGTTTTTTTTAGTTAGGGCATCTAACTAAGTGCTGTACTTTTCTTTGTCTTTTGATTTTGCTGATACTGATTAAATTATCTCTACGAGAATGATTCCACACAGAAGTTTGTCAAAGATAAAATCTGGTAGAGAGCCAGAATTTGAGAACTCCAAGACTGAAGGTGATCCTAAGGAGGAGTCTGAATCTAATAGCAAGAACAGTGATGAAGATTCAGACAAAAGTTCTGAATCCAATTTGGGTTTTGATTATGAAGAAATGATAAACAACTGCTACCAAATAGACCTGTCACTAACTGATTTTGAACAAATGGCTAGTAATTCTTCCAAAGCTAGGAAAGAAGACAGCAAATCGGAAAAAGTGAATTGGACTTTTCTAAAAGTAATTTGTTGCTGCCTCTTGCAGTGAACTCGTTGCCATTCATTTCAGATGCAAATATTTCCCAGAATGTGCCTTTTTTGGAATGACAATATACGTAATAGCATGGCATCATCTATTCAGGATGAAGACAGCAATGACTGTGAAGTGACACCCAGCAGAGAGGATGACCACAGATGCAGCACGGTAGCCTTGTGGATAGCACAATTGCTTCACAGCTCCAGGGTCCCAGGTTCGATTCCGGCTTGGGTCACTGTCTGTGCGGAGTCTGCACATTCTCCCCGTGTGTGAGTGGGTTTCCTCCGGGTGCTCCGGTTTCCTCCCACAGTCCAAAGATGTGCAGGTTAGGTGGATTGGCCATGATAAATTGCCCTTAGTGTCGGGTGGGGTTACTGGGTTATGGGGATAGGGTGGAGGTGTTGACCTTGGGTGGGGTGCTCTTTCCAAGAGCCGGTGCAGACTCGATGGGCCGAATGGCCTCCTTCTGCACTGTAAATTCTATGATGCCAGTGACCTGGAGTTAGGGGCAGTGCCACTAGCCCTTCAGCAATTTGAAGTATATATTCAATATGACAGTAAATAAATCTTAGTTTAAACAGACCATGATCGGCTTTTGTTTATATAGAAGTTTAAAATCCGGAACGCAAGATTATTCCGTTGGAGTTTATTATTACCACAATTCAATGTTAAAATTGTACATAATCCTGGAAAGGATGTGATGGTGGATGCATTGGCACTGGTTTAAGGCTGACTAGTTACCAATGTAGAGACTGGGAAGGGAACTTACATAATGGGGATGGATTGGATGGATATATATTTGTAATGCCTTGCATACCTCAGAATCAAACGTCCGTGCCCTGAAGTTTCATACCTTTTAGGGAGAGAGATATTTGAAGGTCCTTCCTTATTTCCCCTTTCTTTATTTTTTTGTCTTTATCATTTTGATCCATGATTACTTAATAGACATGTATCTTTAGGTCAAGTAGCAGAGAATGAGGAATTCAAAACTTGTAACATAGTATGTGGTGCTGGCTATGGACAACGGAACTGAGACTTTGTGGCACCCAAGAGATGGGGTGGGACGCGATTCGAATGGTTGTCTGGTAGCCAATGTATTGGCCAAAAGACCATATGCTTCCCGCTAACAGGTGGTGATTAGATCCTGCCTGAGTGGGATGATTTCCAGAGACCTAAGGAAAGCAGAGTGGGGTCCCCGAGCACTCAGGGGAAAGGACCTGCTCTCTCACGTTTTCTCCAGAAAAGTTGCAGTATTTCTGAAACTGCAGAGACCAACATTGAAATCCATTAGAGGCTGGAAATCAGAAATCTCAACCTGAAAGCCTGGTTTGAAGGAAAGGTGCTAGAAAGAGGGTGGGGGATAATAGTTATCCAGTTGTATTTGCTGCATATTTCATTATAGTTCTGGTTTATAAAAAGTAATTCCGTTTAAATTTACAAACTTGGCGACTGTAATTATGGGGCAGCAAACGACCAAAGGCTTATTTTTCTAAGGATTATTGGTTAATTCAATTGTGTTGCGACCCCGGGTCAAGGGGGGCTGGAATTGATTGTGCCCTAGCCCGGGGTGCTGTACAAGATGACTGATCTCCAACAACCACAGCCATCTTTCTTTGTGCTAGGTATGACTCCAACCAGAGGGGCGCTTTCCTCAATTCCCACTGATATCAGTTTTTCTTCGGTTCCTTGAAACTGCACTCAGCCAAATGCTGCCTTGATATCAGAGCTGTTAATGATATCTTCCATCACTTTGCTGATGATTGAGAGTAGAATAATGGGGTGATCATCAACAGGTCCAGGCAGTGGGTGATCAAGGGGGTCGTTCGACCCGACTGTTTGCCCTTCTACCGTGGCTACATTTGTGGCTGAGTGTCCCTGGCGAAGGGGCATGCAGTGTCCACTGGTACCCTTGAAGCCTTTTGTTCCCGTTGGGCACAAGAACTGGGGCCTTATTATTGACCCCCTTTAGTCACATTTTGGTTTGATGTTTTAAGTTTCATCTGTAATTCATTTTTTATTTGAAGGCAGTTTCCCCCTAAGGGATTGTCCCTTTAGTTTGTCCCTCAGTTTACTTGGTTATTTGTATCCATCAAAATAATTGGATTTGTCCTGATTTTTATGGACAGAATAGCCCCGGACAATTATCCGCATTGCCAGGTAGATTGCAGCATTGTAGCTGTGCTGGAACATCTTTACTCAGGGTGCAGCTAGTTCTGGAGCACAAGTCTTCAGCACTGTTGCCGGAATGTTGTCAGGACCCATAGCCTTGACAGTATCCAGTGCCTTTAACCATTTCTTGATATCACGTGAAGTGAACCAAAGCGGCTGAAGACTGGCATTTGTGATGCTGAGGACCTCAGGAGGAGACAGAGATAGATCATTCACCAAGACTTGTGACTGAAGATTGTTGCAAATACTACAGCTTTGACAGAGCTGCCAGCCCTTTCCAACGGGAATCTGTATTCCAGATACCAAAAACAATATTTTGGCAGTAAAATCATTATTTTCATTTCAAAGAAAAAATGCCCACCAATCTGAAGTACAAATCTAAAACACGAATGGAAAATGCAAATCTAACACCGCTACATAGATGTACAGCATGAGCGGGTGTTTTCAAATTAAGTTTTAAACATTCAGTAAATCTAATAATGCAAAATTCTATAATACTGCACAAAGAACAGTACAGCAGGGTTCAAATTACCCACTTGAGTTTTTAAATGACTAAGGACGGATTCCTGGTTCCCAGAGAGCACAACAGAACCAAAGGCTACTTTCCTAACAACTATCAAGCATTTAAAAACTGCATCCCATCACACTATACAATTTGCAAAGCTGTACAGACCTTCCATGATGTAGATAGCCTACACGTGTGATTGTGTAGTCAACCGTCGACGCGATTTTAAAAATCCCAATAAAGGGTTGTACTGGCACCTCGATGTGAGACCACGCGAAGAATCACATACATGATCTGTAGAGTGTGTGTGTGGAGGGGGGAGGGGAAAGGGGCAAGAGCGCGGGGTCTCCACGTGGGACCCTCCGTCTTCCAGCAGCAGCCATCGCCAAGGAAACCAGTCGCTACAGCGAGCGCTGAACACACACACACATTGGATTTTGTATTTCAATGCGAGACATTGTATTGCCGTATTCAAGCAGATTTTCAGTTGCTTTTGCGCTAACTCCCCTACCATTGAGGATGGGGAGTTTTATGGAGCACCCTCCTCCTGTTAGTTAACTGTTCACCAGAGAGACTGAGGAATTAATAATTACAAACAAAGAAAAGGCAGACTTTGAACAAGTATCTGTATTTGCCTTCACAGTAATGACACAAAAAGCATCCCAAGAATAACATAAAAGCAGGGGGCAAAAGTGAGAGAGGAACTTAAAATAAACACGATCACTAGAGATGAAGTACTGGGAAAACTAATGGAGCTAAAGGCTGAAAAGTCCCTTCGACCTGATGACCCACATCCTTAAAAGAAGTGGATGGCGAGATGGTAGATGCATAGCTTGTGATTTTCCAAAATTCCCAAGATCTGGAACGGTTCAAGCAGATTGGAAAACTGCAAATATAATACTACTCTTCAAGAACGGAGGGAGACAGAACGTAGGAAGCTATAGGCCAGTTTGCCTAATATCTGGCATTGAGAAGAAGTTAAGATCCATTGTTAAACAGATAGTAGTGTAAGGCATTTAGAAAACCATAATCAGACAGACTCAACATGATTTTGTGAAAGAGATAGCATGTTTGACAAATTTATGAGAGATCTTTAAGGGTGTAACAAGCAGGATGGATGAAGGAGAACCAATAGGTATAGATATTTGAACTTCCAAAAGGCATTTGCTAAGGTGCCACCTAAAAAGTTACTACACAAAATAAGAGTTAATGGCTTTGGAGGATTGACTAATGGGAAACAGAGTCGGGATAAATCAGTAGTTTTCAGATAGGCAAACTCTAACTAATAGACTGCAGTAGGGATCAGTGCTGGACCTCAACTATTTTCAATTTATATTAATGACTTGGATGAAGGAACAGACTATTCAGCCAAATGTGATGATACAACGATCGGTAGAAAAGCAAGTTGTGAGGAGGATACAAAGAGTCGGCAAAACTATATAGATAGGTTAAGTGAGCGGATAAGAAATTCACAGATGGTGTAGTATAATGTGGGAAAATGTGAGGCTGTCCATTGTGACAGGGAGAATAGAAAAGCAAATTATTTAAATGCAGACACACTGCAGAATGTTGCAGTGCAGAAGGATATGCGTGGCAATGTAGATGATTCATAAAGTTAGCATCAAGGAAGGCAGTTAGTTAGTTTAAAAAGTTAGTTGTTAGAAGAACTTTAGCATCATTAGGAAGGCAAATGGAGCGTTGGCCTTTATTGCAAGGGGGATGGCTAACTGTACAGGGCATTGGTGAGCCTCAACCTGAAATATTGTGTACACTTATGTCTCCTTATTTAAGGCAGAATACACTTGCATTGGAAGCAGTTCAAAGGAGGCTCACTTGGTTGATAACAAAAAGGGTATGTCTAATGAGGAATGGTTGAGCAGCTTGGGCCTATACTCATAAGAGTTAAAAGAATTGAAATCTAAATATAAAATGGGCGGCACGGTAGCACAGTGGGTAGCAGTGTTGCTTCACAGCACTAGGTTCCCAGGTTGGGTCAGTCTGCACGTTCGCCCTCTGCCTGCGTGGATTTCCTCCGGGTGCTCCCGTTTCCTCCCACAAGTCGCGAAAGACACGCTGTTAGGTGAATTGGACATTCTGAATTCTCCCTCTGTGTACCCAAACAGGCGCCGGAATGTGGCAACTAGATTTTCACAGTAACTTCATTGCAGTGTTATTGTGAGCCTACTTGTGACAATAAAGATTATTATTAAAATCAGGTGGAGGATAGATGATGAGGCTATGCTTCCTTTCGTAGGGAATCCAGATCTGGGGGGTACTGTTTCAAAACAACTTACCTCAAAATCCTTGGAATTCTCTTCCATAAAGAGTAGTGCATGGTGGGTCATTTAATATATTGAAGCCATGATCTCATTGAATGGTAGAGCAGCCTCAATGGGCCAAATGGCCAACTCCTGCTCCTATGATCTTCTACTGGCAGGTCCATCAAAGCTGTGGGATGCGTCAGGGGACCTTCTTAATCTCTCAAAACATGGTGATTGGAAAATAAGTTTGTCAGTTAGCTTGGGTTTAACTAACGTGAAGTGGGGGTTAGTCATAATTTTGCATTTCTGATGATTTTCATTGAACAAGATGCAGATAAAAACATCAGATTTCATTTAGAGAATCATATCCCGGGCCCATTCGTATACTGTAACCAATCACTATTTGTCGATGTACTATTTGTTGATGTACTCTGTCAATTATTCTTTTTGTCGACTGTGTACGTTCCCTTGGCCGCAGAAAAATACTTTTCACTGTGCTTCGGTACATGTGACAATAAATCAAATCAATCAACTTCATATCAAATAAACAGGTTGTGGGAAGCCAACTGATCCCACACGGAAAATCAGAAGACAGAGGACGTTTTAAGCTTACAATATCTTGCATAGGGGAGGAGTTCGTGCTCGCAACTGCACATCATACCCGAAATGTAAAGAAGCGGGTATGGAGGGGTGGTGGAGCCGGCGGGGCGGGGGCCTGGCGTGGGGGGAGGGGGAGTGGAGAGGGTTTGGACGATTTAGAGGCTCCAGGATCCGGGGGTGTTATTACTTCATCTCTTTCCTTCCTTTTCCCTTCCACTGCTGCCAATACTTACAGTGAATCGGCCTCTCAGGCCCAGGTTGGCCGCTCACGAGAGCGGCGCCATCATGTTGTTGCTGCGAGAGGAACCATGGGAGCGGAAGCGTTACTACGCATGCGTTGAGAATATTACGTCATGCTTGGGCGCGGTGCATGCGCAGTAAGAGGGCGTGAGCAATCAGACGGACAAGGAGAGCACGGACAAGGAGAGCACGGCCGCGGAGCGGTGAGTACCGGGTCCGGGCAGCAGTCAGAGCGGCAGCGCTGCAGTCCCCGTTCACTCCCATCAACTGTTTGTTTCCGGAAATATACTCCGCCTCTCCTCTGACACCGGCTACTATCCCCCCACCCCTCCCTTTAACTGGTGTGCCCCCCCCCCCCCCCCCCCAAACTCACTGACACCGGTACCCCCTTCATTGCCACCAGGTCCCCCCCCCCGCCCCTCACTGCCACCAGGTCTCTTCCCCCCCCCCCCCCCGCCCCTCACTGCCACCAGGTCTCTTCCCCCCCCCCCCGCCCCTCACTGCCACCAGGTCTCTTCCCCCCCCTTCACTGACACCGGGTACCCCCCCCCCCTCACTGATACCGGGTACACCCCCTTCACTGACACCGAGTACCCCCCCCTAACTGACACCGAGTACCCCCCCTTACTGACACCGAGTACCCCCTCTTCACTGACACCGGGTACTCCTCCTCCCCTTCACTGACACCGGGTTCCTGACCACCATTCTCCTTCACTGTCACGGTAGCACAGTGGTTAGCACTGTTGTTTCACAGTGCCAGGGTCCCTAATTCGATTCCCGCTTGGGTCACTGTCTGTGCGGAGTTTGCACGTTCTCCATGTTCTGCATTGGTTTCCTCCGTGTGCCCTGTTTTCCTCCCATATGTCCCGAAGGGCGTGCTGTTCGGTGAATTGGACATTCTGAATTTTCCCTCAGTGCAGGTAGCACGGTGGTGCAGTGGGTAGCACTGCAGCCTCATGGCGCCGAGGAACCAGGTTTGATACTGGCTCTGGGTCACTATCCGTGTGGAGTTTGCACATTCTCCCCGGGTTTGTGTGGGTCTCGTCCCCACAATCCAAAGATGTGCAGGGTAGGTGGATTGGCCATGCTAAATTGCACCTTAATTGGAAAAATGAATTGGGTACTCAAATTTTAAAAATCTCCCTCAGTAAACCCAAACAGGCCCCAGAGTGTGACGACTAGGGGATTTTCACAGTAACTTCATTGCAGTATTAATGTAAGCCTACTTGTGACAATAATAGATTATTATTATTACTGACTCCGGGTGCCTCCTCCCTCCCCTTCACTGACTTGGGGTGCCTTCCCCCACCCTCCCCCCACCCCCCCCCCCCACCCTCCCCCCACCCTCCCCCCACCCTCCCCCCACCCTCCCCCCACCCTCCCCCCACCCTCCCCCCACCCCCACCCTCCCCCACCCTCCCCCTCCCCTCCCCCTCCCCTTCACTGACTCAGTGTGCCTGACCCCCACCCCCCTTCACTGACACTGGGTGCCCCACCCCACCTTCAATGACAGCGGTTGACGTGCAACCAGTACAGGCTTCATTCTCCATGTGCCAGGGAACTATGACCCATCCCATTGCACCATCTCTTCAGCCACTCATTTATCTAGCACCAGGTTTCCCCAAATGTTTCCAGCCGCAGAACCCTTTGACCTCCGAAGAATACTGAAAAACATTATTATTGTGTTGAAAAGCCAAACCCCCCAAAAATTAATTGTTTTCTCGCAATTGATCATAGAATTCCCACAGTGCAGAAAGAGGCCATTCGGCCCATCATCTGCGCCGGACCTCTGAAAGAACACCCCACCCAGGCCCAATTCCCCCCCGTATCCCGACCTAGGGGAAATTTAGCATGGACAATCCACCTAACCTGCACATTTTTGGACTATAGGAGGAAACTGGAGGATACAAACCCCTAATTTTAAGAAGTTGTTTCTATTTCTTTTCTGTATACGTTTGCTATAATTAAAACATTTTCTTATTAAAAAATGTAATGGAGGAGTGTTCCTGTTCCTTTGGTTCAGTGCTACCAGAATGCTGGATTCTCTCTGTCACAAACCCCCCCCCCACAGACCCTGCAGACACTCACAGACACGTACACCCACACACACCCACCACCCTCACACCCCCCCACCCTCACACCCCCCCACCCTCACACACCCCGCTCGTCTCTCTCACTCTCGTCTGTCGCTCGCGTCCTTCTCACTCACGCTCGTCTGTCGCTCGCGTCCTTCTCACTCTTTCACATGCACACTTGCCCCCCTCACACGCATGCTTGTCCTTCTGCACACTCCTCTCGCGGCGAGTGCTTGTCCCTCTCGCAGCAGCCCCCACCCCCCTTGCGCAGTGCCCGCCCGCCCCTCTTTATAGTTTGCTGACAATACAAATCGAATGTAAGCTGTGAGGAGATCACACAGGTAAAAGATATATAGATCAGTTAAGTAAGTAGGCAATAAAGTGGCAGATGGAGTATAATGTGGGAACATGTGAGGTTATTCAATTTAGTCATAAAAATCATAAGAATAAGTCTTGCTAAATCATAAGAATACATCTTGCTACAATTACATGGGAGTTTGGGGCAGCTGCAAAAGGAATATTGTATCCACTCTTTGTCTCCATTTCTAAGGAAGTACATACTTGCATTGGAGGGATTACAACAAATATTTATTGATGATGAGAGGCTGAATAAATTAGGGTATAATCTCTAGGATTCAGAAGAATGAGAGGTGACCTTAGCGAAATAGATTGTGAAGGGAAACAGTGCTGATCTTTAGGACTGAGATGAAGAGAAATTTCTTCCTGTTAGCCAGCCAATCTTCTATCCATGCAAACATGTTAGCCGCCTATAGCATGAGCTTTTATTTCCTGCAGTAACCTTTGTGGCACTTTATCAAATGCCTTCTGTAAATCTAAGTACAGTACATCCACCGGTTCCTCACAGCACATGTTACTTTCTCAACAAACTCCAGTAAGTTGGTTAAACTTGATTTCCCTTTCGCAAAACCATGTTGACTGCCTAATTTCCTTGAGCTTATCCAAGTGCCCTGCTATAAGTAAGTAAGTAAAGTCCCAGATGACCTTAGGCTGTTTTCCCCTTTTGAAATGGTGATTTATCCTGAGGATCACCACACCTCGGGCGAGGGGCAAGGTTGAGAAGGCTAGGGCCTTCATGAATAACCTCAGCCAGCACGGGAATTGAACTTGCTTGTTGGCCTTGTTCTGCATCTAACCAACTGTCCAGCCAACTGAGCTGAACCAGTCCTGCTATAATATCTGGCTTCTAACATTTTCTCTATAACTAACTGGCCTGTAGTTCACCTCTTTCTGTCTCCCTCCCATTTTAAATAATGGAGTTATTTTCCAATCTAATGGGACCTTCCCAAAATCTAGGGATTTTTGAAAAATTATAATAGTGCATCAGATATCTCATTAGCCACTTCTTTTAAGACCCTAGGATGAGTCCAACAATTTCCTCAGTATCACTTCTGTGGTGATCTATAATTTTCAGAGTTCCTCTCTCCCTTCCATTTCCTTTTTATACGGCTTCTCAGATGTTACTTGTATCCTTGGCTTTATGAATAGTGGCACATAGCACAAAGGCGAATAACTTATAATAAACTTTTTATAAAACTTTGTTTCAGCTTCTACTGGAGTATTGTGTCCAATTTTGGGCATCACATTTCAAGAAAGACACAGCTTTAGAGAGGGTGCAGAATAGATTTACGAGAATGGTTTCAGGGATTCGGGACTTCAGTTACATAGATTGGAGAAGCTGGGAATGTTTTCGAAAAAAATGGAGGTTGAGAGAAGATTTGATAGAAATTACAAAATCAAGAAAGATCTAGGTATAGGTGAAATTGTTCAAATTGAAGGAAGGGTCGAGAATCCGAGAACATTAATGTCAGGTGAATGGCAAAAGAACGAAAGGTGTCATGAGAACAAGCTTTTTATGCAGTGAGTAGCTAGGATCTGGAACGCATTGCCTAAGGGTATGGTGGAAGCAGATTGAATTGTGGATTTCCACAGGAAATTAGAAATTGAGCTGAACTTCAGCTACCCAAATATCAATTGGGGATACTGTTATGGGCCAGGTTCTAGAGAACCCCAAAGTGTATCATGGAGTTCACCTGACCCACAACTTTTAATTGATTGTGGTATGGGAGCACACGGCCCACTCTACAGGTGTGGTACAGCAGAAATGGAAAACGTATTTTTTTAAAGCAAAAGAATGTTTATTCTATGAACTCCAAGTTAACCTTTTTAAAACATACAGTAAACTTCTTAGCAACCATCAATTCAAATACAACCCCCCAAAGAATACAACACTACGTAATCCTTCAGCTGTCCTTTTAACATCCATGAGACTTAAAAAAGAACTTTTAACAGAAGCACATCAGGTTAAAGTCACTACTGAGAGCAGTTATTAGTTTTAAATCACCAAAGGATCGATTTACCGTTTTTAGATTACAGAGAGAGAGACTGATACCCCTTCTGGCTGTGACTGCAGCTATCCAGCTCTGAAAACGATACTATAAAACACCCTGCAGCAAACAGCCTAAAACAAAAGTAAAAAGCTGACAGACAGCCCACACTCTGACATCACTGATAAACAACCATTTCTTTCATAGAATTTACAGTGCAGAAGGAGGCCATTCGGCCCATCGAGTCTGCACCGGCTCTCTGAAAGAGCATCCTACCCAACTGCACACCTCCACCCTATCCCCATAACCCAGTAACCCCACCCAACACTAAGGGCAATTTAGCATGGCCAACCCACCTAACCTGCACATCTTTGGACTGTGGGAGGAAACCGGAGCACCCGGAGGAAACCCACGCACACACGGGGAGAACGTGCAGATTCTGCACAGACAGTGACCCAAGCGGGAATCGAACTTGGGACCCTGGAGCTGTGAAGCAATTGTGCTACCCACCATGCTATCGTGCTGCCCCTTCTTAAAGGTACATTTCTTAAACACCCATTTCTTAAAGGTACTCTCAAATGACAATACAAACAATGTGAAAGGCAGACAGGTCCTGAACTGCGTTCCAGAAAACTTTTTAGTGAGCACGTAACTATGCAAGCCAGAGGGGGGACAATTTTAGATTTAGTCCTTGGAAATTAAGCCGGGCAAGTGGATGAAGTAGCAGTACGGGACCAATTTGGAGTTGATGATCACATCGTTAGATTTGGTATAATTATGTAAATAGAACAGGGGTAAAAGGGTAAGACAAATCTTGCGAAGCTGAGAGGTGAACTGGTGAAAGTGGACTGAATACAGCTACTAAAGGGGAAACGGTGTCAAATCAGTGGAAGCATTCAATAACAAGAACAATGTAGGCATGTCCCAAAGAAAATGGGTGGTACTGCCAAACCTAGAGTCCCCTGGTTATCTAGAAACATGCAGAATAAGATGAGGCAGAAAAAGAAAACTTATGACAGTCACAAAAAGCTTATACAGTAGAAAGCCAAGAGGAATATAGAACGTACAGGGTTGAAATAAAATGGAAATTAGGTAAACAATGAGAGGATATGAAAAAATTTTGGCAGGTAAAATCAAAGAAAATCCAAAGATGTTTCACCAGTACATTAAGAGCAAAAGAATAATTAAAGAAAGATATACACGGTAACTTGTGGGTTGATGCAGAAGATGTGGGCAGGGTTCTCAATGAGTACTTCGTCTCTGTCATTAAGGAGAGGACTGATGAAGACATTCTCGTTAAAGAGTAGGAATGAAGAGCAGCACCATGGCTCAGTGGTTAGCATTGCTGCCTCACGGCGTTGAGGTCCCAGGTTCAATCCTGGCTCTGGGTCACTGTCCATGTAGAGTTTGCACATTCTCCCCGTGTTTGTGTGGGTTTCGCCTGCAAAACCCAAAGATGTGCAGGGTAGGTGGATTGGCCACGCTAAAAATTGCCCCTTAATTGGAAAAAATGAATTGGATACTCTAAAAGAATTTAAAGAGGAGGAATGTGAAAGCAATTAGCATAATGAGAGAGGAGTTCTGGAGGAACTGACATCTTTGAAGGTGGATAAATCACCAATCCAGATGGTTGTATCTCAGGCTGTAAAGGAAGCCAGGGAGGAAATAGCGGATAGTGAAGTACCAGAGGATTGGAGGTCGGTGAACATTGTATCATTATTTTAAAAGGGATAAGCCAGATCATTATAGGTTGGTTAGTCTAACTTTGGTGGTGTACAAATTATTAGAATCAATTCTGAGACACCGGATAAGCTGTCACTTAGAAAGGCACAGATTGATTGGGGTGGTCATCGTGATTTTGTTAAGGGGAGATTGTGTTTTACTAACTATATTAACATTTTTGAATATGTAACAACGGGGATTGATGAGAGTAGTCCAGTGGATATTATCTACATGCATTTCAGTGAGGCATTTGACAAGGTCCCACGTGGCAGACTGGTCAAAAAAGTGAGATCTCAGGATAACTACAGTAGAAAGTGGCAGGTCGATTCCAAAATTGGCTCAGCGACAAGAAATAATGGGTAATGGTCGATGCAACAGGAAAGTGGTTTGTTGTATATATTAATGATTTAGACTTGAATGTGGAAGGCATGACTGGAAAATTTGCAGATTACAGAAAAATTGTCTGTGTAGTTGACAGTGAAGAGGACAGCTGTGGATTCCACAATGATATGAATGGGTGGAAAAGTGGCAGATGGAATTCAACCTAGAGAGGTGTGAGATAATGTATTTGGAGAGGGCAAACAAAGCAAGGGAATGCTCACCTAAACTGGAGGGTATTGAGAGAGCTGGAGGAAGTGAGAGAACTTGGAGTAAATGTCCACAGGTCCCTGAAGGTGGCAGAACGGTTGCATTAGGTGGTAATGGAAGCACATGGAATGCTTTCATTTATTGGACGAGGTATTTAATACAAAAGCAGGAATATATTGCGAGGACAGTATAAAATGCTGATTAGGCCACAACTTGAATTTTGTGTCCAGTTCTGGTCATCACATTACAGCAAGGACATAATTACTCTGGAGAGGGTTCAAGAATGTTGCCAGGCTGGAAACATTGGATAGGCTGGGGTTGTTTTCCGTAGAACAAAGGATACCTAACTGGTGTACAAAATTATGAGGGGCCTAGATATGGTATAGCCAATACGACACCTCTCTGAAAACAACAGTACTTGTTAGCTCGTGAACTGACAGTAACTGCCAGAGGGTCTGAGACAGTGAACTGGAGTTGGCCAGGAGAAAATGTCTGCAGCATGGATGGAATACAGTTTCCGGGGAGGGTACAGACTCCCAGCTGCATTGTGGCTAGGATGTTCCATGGAGGGCATTGGGCCTCCCCTTTATTCACTTCCATCATTTTAATGCTCCTTCTGATCTATTGTTTGATGGAACTTATTAATTAGTGAAATCTGATTGTTTAAATTTGTTTTCGGGTTCAGTGTAACTGTGAATATGTGAAATACATCAGTTAAAGTTAATCCTTTCATAACCTGGCTGGGTCTGCTGAGAGTGTTGTGAGCTGCGTAACACCAGGGTGACTGGTTTGTTACTGACGCTGCGAGCAACATGAGGCTGGTACCACACACGTCGCACAACTTTAATGCGTTTGACTCAACTCCTGGTGTTGGTACTGGACACAAAATAAACTTCTTGTTACTTTGTGTTTCTGTAAGTGAGAACTGTTGATTTAACATTTTATTTGTGTGGGTGTATTATATTGTTTCATTTTTGTTGCACAATTGGAACTTGAACCAACAGGCAACTCAAATTGTTGGCGGCATGGTGGCACAGTGGTTAGCAATGCTGCATCACAGCGCCAGGGATCCAGGTTCAATTCCAGCCATGTCTGCCTGGGTTTCCTCCAGGTGTTCCATTTCCCTCCCACATCCAAAGTCCAGTGTAGGTTAAGTGGATCGGCCATGTTAAATTGTCCCTTAGCATCGAGGGATGTACAGGTTAGGTGGGGTTACGGGGATAGGGTGGAGGAGTGGGCCTAGGTTGGGTGCTCATTCAGGTGATCGGTGCAGACTCGATGGGCCGAATGGCTTCCTTCTGCACTGTAGAGATTCTATAAATTAAGCAACATGGTATGTTTTGTTGGCTATTTCAATTAATTTGTGCACATCTGGAGGTGTGGATCCTCTTGTGACTTGGGATGGAAATGAACGGTTTGAATAGCTGCCTTTCTAATAGGTTATCACTGAAATGTCAGACTAAATGTGAATGAATCCAGTCTCTAGCACAAGTTATCTAGCAATAGTTTGAACTTAACCACTCGAACACTTATGGTAGAGGTGTTGCTGTCCATCCCACTGGCTGTAAAGTTCTAACAACTAATTTGCATCTATAATGCACCTTTCACAATCCCAGGATGACCTCAAGTACTTTACAGTTAATGAAGACAGTGTGTTTTCATGTAGGAAAAGCTGCAACCATTTTGAGTTCAACAAACTCCCTCAACCAGATAGATTTTTAAGTGATGCTGGTTGAGGGATAAATATTGGTCAGGGTGCCATGCAGAGCTCTCCATTTCTTCAAAATAGTGCCATGGGATCTTGAATGTTCACTTGAAAAGGCAGGTGTTTAATCTTTGAGGGTCATGCGACCTGGAGCTCTTCCTTTAAAAGGCAGTGCAAGCAGAATTCTTTTTTAAAATTGGCAGCACGGTGGTGCAGTGGGTTAGCCCTGCTGCCTCATGGCGCTGTGGTCCCAGGTTTGATCCCGGCCCTGGGTCACTGTCCGTGTGGAGTTTGCACATTCTCCCAGTGTTTGCCTGGGTTTCACCTTCACAACCCAAAGATGTGCAGGATAGGTGGATTGGCCACGTTAAATTGCCCATTAATTGGAAAAAATGAATTGGATACTCTAAAGGCAGAGCTAAATCGATTCTTGATTGACAAGGGGGTGAAAGGTTATAGGGGGTGGGCAGGAATGTCGGTTTGAGGTTACAATTAGATCAGCCATGATTGTATTGAATGGCAGAGCAGGCTCAACGGACCAAGTGGCTGACTCTTAATTCATATGCATGGAGTTGTCACTTCGTAACAGTGTGGCATTGCATTGGAATGGCAGCCTGCATTTGGGGCTGAAGTCTCTGGAATGTGTGGTAAACCTTTGACCTTCCGGACTCTGGTGATAACTGAGACATGGCTGACACTCCATTCTCATCAGGAGGCTGCAGCAATGACTGGGCAAATGTCTGTAGCTCTGACTATTTGGGAAATGTCTCCCTTACTGAAATAAAACTGGCCACAATGTACTAGGAAGTGTCTTGTCTGCTTTCAGGAAATCCTGGGTTGGGGACTGATTGCGTCACTACACTGGATAAAGTTCGGGTTTTTTTGTAATGACTGTTCTGGTGTGTTCTGTTCAAACTCACCCAGGGAACATTTCCTCCTTGTGACATATGTAACAAAATGGTCATTGAGGGTTATAATTGTTATTCCACAAGCACCTTCTCCTTCATCCCACAGAAAGTAAAGCAGCAGATATTGACTAGTAAGTAGCAAACTGACCATTTGATCCTGTAAGTATTTTGTCCACGTTTTTTGTAGATGCTCCCTCAGATAGTGGACTTTGCTCTTCCTGTGCAGCTAATTGATTTATGGGCGTTTGTCAGAAGCAGACCGCTGCTGCTTACCCAGTGGCATGTTTAGTGGGGGGAGAGGGGGAAATCCCTTAGCTCATCCACTATTGACCCAGCAAGGCAGTGGGGAGTTCATTAGTATAGCTCAGTAATGTCACTGCTCTGCCTGGGCCCACCCCAGCCTCCACTGAAGGTTCTTGGGAACTTTTTATTACTTTTACCAATTAAGTAATTATTTTGCGTGCAGACACTGATGTAATGCAGGAAATATGGGACAGCCAAATTGCACACTTCAGGGTTCAACAAAAAGCAATGAAATGATTGCTGGATAATCTGTTTTAGCAATGCTGGTTGAGGGATAAGTATTGGCCAGTGGGGGGGGGGGATTTCCCCTGCTTCCTTGAATCGTGCTATTGGATCTTTTATGTCCACCTGAGAGTGTAAACAGAACCTCCGTTTAACATTTCACCCAAAAGACTTTAGACAATGAGACGCACACTCAGTTCTTACTGTACTAGTGTATGCCTAGATTACGTGCTGAAGCATCAAGAGTGGGACTTGAATCCCCAATCTTCTGTGTTTTGAGGCGAGTGCACTGAGCCACAACTGAAACAAGAGTTCACAGCAATAGTTACAGAATGTAAATTTGCGATGACTGCACATTGCAGAATGATACAGGGCCCTGGGGCGAGAGTAGCATGTGGTTAGCTTTGCATTGATCAAGCCAGAGTCAACTCCGAAGTAATGGCCAAAATGACCTGTGGTTTTAAACTTCTATGCCTGTTCAACTTGCTGCTGCAGATGATGTGCGATTGCTCTCAGCGTAAATGCTATGATTGCCAGATCTCTCCAGCTGAATTGTAGAGGGTGTGGACGTGAAGGCCTGTGACTGTATGTGTGACTTTAGCTCTGATTGCTCTGCATTCTGACAGGTATCTACGGTATGTGTTTCAAGGAGAGTGTTTGAGACGGTGTACAGGGGGCTTTACTTTGTATCTAACCTGTGCTGGGCAGTCCTGATGCTGGCGGGGTGTCTGAATTGGGGGTGTCCAAGTGTTGGGTTGAGCTTCCGTTTGGGTAGAAAATTGAAGAAAAATCCAATAGTGAGGAAAAGGGAATTTTTCTAAATAAAAATAGGATCCCCAGTAAATGGGAGTGAAGGATTTTAAAGAGACACCACGTGTGCAGAGTATATCGACTGCTGTTAGATCCCACTTGTCTTTATCAGTATGTTTATTTTAATGACCCCAGTCTCTGCTGTGCAATGCCTATTTGAAAGTGCAGTAAGAAGTCTTACAACACCAGGTTAAAGTCCAACAGGTTTGTTTTGAATCACTAGCTTTCGGAGCACTGCTCCTTCCGCAGGTGGGAAGCAGTGCTCCGAAAGCTAGTGATTCAAAACAAACCTGTTGGACTTTAACCTGGTGTTGTAAGACTTCTTCCTGTGTTCACCCCAGTCCAACACCGGCATCTCCACATCATTATTTGAAAGTGTGCATTTGACAATTGAGAAGTACCATGGAATGTTTTTAAAAGGTGCTATACAAACCCAAGTTTTTTTGTTTGCATGTGGGCACTTCTAGTTTGACTGTTATGCCCCATGCAGTTGAATAGTGTGCCTGGACTCCCTGCTTAAGATCTCATTTGAAGTGTGGCTGCTTGGCTTGAGGGCAGAGTGTGCATTCCTGTGGTAGTCACAAATTGCAGTCAGGCCTGGAATTGTCTTCAATGTGATTTTTAACTTGTGCAAAACTTGCATAGAATCATGGTTAGAATACACTTGGAGAACTGTGCACTGTTCTGGTCATATTCTAAATGTACTAAACAGGCTAAGGCTCTTAGAGAAGACATGAGAGGTATTTAAATTTATAGAAGTGTTTCATAGAATTCAGAACTAGAATCAATAAGTACAAACCATTGGATGTATTAGTGACCTCTTCACCGAAGAATGGTGAGAATCTGGAGCTTGATACAGAATATTGAGACAAATAGCATAAATGCACTTAAGGGAAAGTTAGGTAAGTGAGAAAGGAATGGAAGGATATGCTGATGGGGTGTGATGTTGATCAGTGGGAGGAAGCTCATGTGGAATAGATAACACTGGAATGGTACATAAAAACAAAAAATGCTGGAGCCACTCAGCAGGTCAGGCAGCATCTGTGGGGAGAAAGGGGCAGAGTAAATATTTCAGGCCTGTAACCTGTCATCCGAAGTGGTCATCCACCTGAACATGCACTCTGCTTCTCTCTTGTTATTTCAGTGTTGTACTCCTTTTCCTGACTTGCTGAACCTGCTGTGCCACACCCAGGCCTTGAGGCAGATCAGCTACTATGTTCTGTGAAGCTAAATTTGGGTTCTGTATACCAGTGTATGTGTGTAGCCGTGTTGCCTGTTTTGTTCCCGTGCAACACTATCTGTCTCCCTTGGGTGTTGGTCAGCACTACGATTTGGAATTCCTGTACATTCATTTCCAGGTTTCCATGCTGTCCTTGGTCAAACAATTTGGAGCAATTGGAATAGTCCAGTGAAGCAGACAGCTAAAGGAAGTACTGTGGACAGTAGGTACTTCCCTTTAAACGCAGTAAGTGTTGATGGGACAGTAGGTACTTTCCTTTAAATGCAGTAAATGCTGATAGAAAGCTTGGTTCAGTGAGCACCTCTCACTTAAGATGCGGTCACTATATACAGGACAGGGATAGGCTTGCGCAGCATGGAAACCATATATGGAATCTAACTCCCAGCTGTCATTAGTCTCTTTGTTAATACTATCGTATTATGTCATTCGGATTTTGGGTGTATCAATCAATTAACCCAGTGCTCATATTAGAGCCACGAAGTTCACTGAGGAGTGGGCATTTATGCAGTGTTTTTATTATCTTTGGATGTCTCAAAGCGCTTTACAGCAAAGGAAATACTTCTGAAAATAGTCAATGTTGAAATGTAAGAAACCCAGCAGCCAATTTACACACCCAAATGTTCCACACAGCAATCAGATAATCTATTTCAGTGATATTGAGGATAAATATTGATCAGATCGCATGGGAAATCTTACCCCAGGGGGTCTCTCCACCTACCTGAGGGGGCAGATGGAGACCCGAGTTTAATATCTCACCTGAAAGACAATCATCCGACAATGCAGTACTCCCTCAGTACTGCACAGGGAGGGTGTCAGCTTAGATTTCGTGCTCGGAAAGGCAGGGAGAAAGCAGATATTGACCAACTCATCCATTGAACATCTGTTGTGTAGTAGTTCCTAGAACCTGTCACCAGTGTGACTGAACACTTGGTCAAAAAATGAACTGATAGGGCAGCATGGTGGCGCAAGTGGTTAGCATGGTTCCCTCATGACGCTGAGGTCCCAGATTCGATCCCGGCTCTAGGTCACTGTCCGTGTGGAGTTTGCACATCCCCCCCCCCCCCCCCCCCCCCCCCCCCCCGTGTTTGCATGGGTTTCGCCCCCACAAACCAAAGATGCGCAGGGTAGGTGGACTGGCCAGGCTTAATTGGAAAAAATGAATTGGATACTCTAAATTTATATTTTTTTAAAAGCTGATCAGAGTCAGCATGGATTTGTGAAGATAGCTCATGTTTTGAGTAATCTAGTTGAATTACATTTGAGGCTGTGGCTAGTTTGTTGTGTTGCTCTTTTTGGTTGTTTCTACGTATGGCGGTCAATATGGTTGCCTTCCTTCATTCTAATTACGTTTGCTTTAGAGTCGCCAGGTATCTTTCGATACTGCCACAAGGTTCAAACCCGAATACTGATCAAGGAGTCGGTACACCAGTTAGTTAGTTCAAAGTTAATACTATTTATTTACATACGCAGCAATATCTACACATGCACGAAATACTACAGACTAAACTATCACTACTGCTAAAGCTTCGGGCGCCCACTCAGTCAGAGGAACAATGGCCGTTGTTCGGTTCTGAGGCTGCTGGGGTCAAAGTGGTAGAGGGGAAGAGCTAAGGTCGTCCGTCTGGTAACGAGCGTTGACCTTGGACTTACTTGCTTCTGGTGTAGCTGGTGGAAGGGTCTCTCCGCTTTGAGGGCCGATTCCAAGAGAGCGATTCTCTGTTGGGGCCTTCTTCTTATACCCGAAGGGGGCTTCGCGCACTGATGGGCGGGCCTTGAACTTGGCCCCAATCAATTAGGCCTTTTCTTGATCATTCGCATTGATCCTGACCAATAAAGGGGTGGGTGCCCTGATGGCTGGGCGGGTCCTAGGTGGCCGTTGGCCTGCTTTGTTTTCTGCTTTCGGTTTGGGGAACTGGCTACCTGTGCTATTGGTAACTTTACCAATATAATAACTTTACCTATAGAACATATAGTGCAGAAGTAGGCCATTCGGCCCATCGAGTCTGCACCGCCTCACTTAATTAAGCCCTCGCTTCCACCCTATCCCCGTAACCCAATAACCCCTCCTAACCTTTTTTTGGACACTAAGGGCAATTTATCCTGGCCAATCCACCTAACCTGCACGTCTTTGGACTGTGGGAGGAAACCGGAGCACCCGGAGGAAACCCACGCAGACACGGGGAGAATGTGCAGACTCCGCACAGACAGTGTCCCAGCGGGGAATCGAACATGGGACCTTGGCGCTGTGAAGCCACAGTGCTTTACGTTTTTGTTCACTCATCAACCAGTCTTTTTATTGATGTTCTGATATTGCTGTACACTAAGAATTATTATTTATTCCCATGATGTCACCATTCGGATAACTGTCGTTGTCTTTTTTAAGTTATTAGTATTTAAAAGGGGCCCTTCATAGAACCATAGAATTTACAGTGCAGAAGGAGGCCATTTGGCCCATCGAGTCTCACCGGCCCTTGGAAAGAACACCCCACTTAAGCCCACGCCTCTACCCCATCCCCATAACCCAGTAATCCCGCCTAACCTTTTGGACACTTAGGGGCAATTTAGCATGGCCAATCCACCTAAGCACATCTTTGGACAGTAGGGGAAACCTGAGCACCCACGGGAAACCCATGCAGACATGGGGAGAAATTGCAAATTCCACATAGTCACCCAAGGCTGGAATGGAACCCGGGACTCTGGAGCTGTGAGGCAGCAGCACAAACCACTGTGCCACCGTGCCACTCGTGTTACATATGAAAACTGTTAGCATGTGACCCTTCTGACACCCGCCTGCGACCCACCCACGGGTCACGACCCGCACTTTGTAAAACTAAATGAATGACGGAATTGGCTACAGGGGCTTAATGGCCTCCTCCTATTCCTATGTAAGTCCATTACTGTATTGTGTGTCAGCTGAGGTTTGGGGGGGGGTAAGCTGTCTTGCTTGTTGACTCTCAAAGTTCAGGGTTCAAATTGCACTCCAGGACCTTGAACACAACCAAGGCTGACACTCCAGTGCAGCACTAAGAGAGTGCTGCATTGTAAAAGGTGACGTATTTCTAAACCAAGACCCCCAATTGCCTGCTCTGGTGTGTGAGAGATCCCATGGCATCGTTTCAAAGAAGTGCAGGAAAGTTAACCCTTGTGTCCTAAAAAATACTTATCTGGTCATTATCACAGTACTATTGTTGGGAGTCTGCCTTGTGCAAAGTTGGTTGCCACGTCTCCAGCATTACAACAGCAACTACACATCAAAAGGGTAAAGCACTTTGAGACTTCAGGCGGTTGTGAAAGTGATACATAAATACAAGTTATTTTTCTTCATGTTACCAGGATAGTCAAATTCAATTTGGATGGATATTGGTTTTTATTTTCCATTCTGTAATTCTATGTGGGGACCAAAGGAATAGCTAGAACATAGAACATTACAGCGCAGTACAGGCCCTTCGGCCCTCGATGTTGCGCCGACCTGTGAAACCACTCTAAAGCCCATCTACACTATTCCCTTATCGTCCATATGTCTATCCAATGACCATTTGAATGCCCTTAGTGTTGGCGAGTCCACTACTGTTGCAGGCAGGGCATTCCATGCCCTTACTACTCTCTGAGTAAAGAACCTACCTCTGATATCTGTCCTATATCTATCTCCCCTCAATTTAAAGCTATGTCCCCTCGTGCTAGACATCGCCATCCAAGGAAAAAGGCTCTCACACTGTCCACCCTATCCAATTCTCTGATCATCTTGTATGCCTCAATTAAGTCACCTCTTAACCTTCTTCTCTCTAACGACAACAGCCTCAAGTTCCTCAGCCTTTCCTCATAAGATCTTCCCTCCATACCAGGCAACATTCTGGTAAATCTCCTCTGCACACTTTCCAATGCTTCCACATCCTTCCTATAATGCGGCGACCAGAATTGCACGCAATACTCCAAATGCGGCCTGTTGCTAACTTTCCGGTTGGTTCAATTGCTCTGTTTTATTACCTTTGCTCTCGAGTTGCCAGGTATCTTTATGATACCGCCACGAGGTTCAAGTCCAAGTAATGATCAATAACTCAATACACCGATTAGTAAGATTCAAATCAAAGCACATTTATTATACACAATAATCGCTACTCATGCACAAATTCTACGTCTAAGCTACTTCTATAACTAACAGGCCTATACTTAACTTCGGACTGGCCCACCAGGTCAGGGGAACAAATGGCCTTTCGTTCGGGTTCCGAGTCTGCGGGATTCGAAGTTGGTCCGGATTGGTAGCTAGGAGCACCTATCTCGTATCGAGCGTTGAATTAAGACTTACTTCTTTCGGTGGTCACTGCACCGGTCACGGTCAAGGTTGGTTCGCGTTGCTGGGTGACCCGGGCAGGACGAAGAGAGCGAGTTGAACTTGGGGGCTTAACTTTATAGTCCCCAGGAGCTTCCCGCCTTTCGGGGCGGACCCTGTACCTGGTTCTAGGTGATTGGACTTCGTTCCAATCGCTTGGTTCAATTTCTCCAATACTGGAGCGGTTCCCTGATCGATGGGCGGTCTTGAGGTGTTCATTAACCTCTTTTGTGTTGGCTCCTGCTGGCGCCGGGGAGTCTGGCTTAGTTTTGTGTGTCCCAAATGTTGCTATTGCTCCCGGGGATTGCTCATTGGTATGTAGATGGCTGCTACATTATTATGCTGATGGTCGCTGGTATCAATGCTGTCTGGGCTTTTGCAGAGTTAAATACGCAGCAAACCTGCACCTGCTGGTTTCTAGCTGTGTTGGCTGAATTTCCCAACAGCCTTTGCCGTTTGCCATTTTAAATCGGGAGTTGGCCAAATTAGGTGGCTACAGCCGCATCAGAGTTTTGTACAGCTGCAACATGATCTCATGGCTCCGAAACCCAATCCCTCTACCAATAAAAGCTAACACACCGTACGCCTTCTTAACAACCCTCTCAACATGGGTGGCACCTTTCAGGGCTCTATGTACATCGACACCGAGATCTCTCTGCTCATCCACACTTCCAAGAATCTTACCATTAGCCCAGTACTCGGTCTTCCTGTTATTCCTTCCAAAATGAATCACCTCACACTTTTCTGCATTAAACTCCATTTGCCACCTCTCAGCCCAGCGCTGCAGCTTATCTATGTCCCTCTGTAACTTGTAACATCCTTCCACACTGTCCACAACTCCACCGACTTTAGTGTCATCTGCAAATTTGCTCACAGCTGTAATATTTTTGCCAAGCATGCATTGAACTGTTCACACTCGTGTTTGCAACATTCGTAATGCTCAGGAAGCACAGTTTCGCATAACTCTCTGCGAGCTTCTGGAGGAAGGACATCTTGTTTTAGTTCGCACGTCTCTCTCACTCTCTCTCATTTACAGGTCTGGGCAGATCAACATGGCAGACACGTCTGTTGAGGATATACAGATGCGAGCAAACCAAGTGACAGATGAGGTGAGTCTGCGGTGAGGTTTCATTTGAAAGCAGACTGTGGAAAAGTTGGTTGGGCTGAGCATGTGTCCTTTTATACAGTAATAGCGTTTTTATTGATTTCCTTAAAACCTTCCTTTTTTTCCTCTGGACCTGTTTAATGGGATAGACCATAAGACGTAGGAGCAGAAGTAAGCCACTCGGCCCATTGAATCTGCTCTGGCATTGAATGAGATCATAGCTGATCTGAGATAAACCTCAACTCCACTTTTTTCTGCCTTAACCCTGTAACCCTTGATTCCCTTACTGATTAAAAATCTCTTCATCTCAGAAGAGCGGGGGGCAAATTTAGCATGGCCAATCCACCTACCCTGCACATCTTTGGGTTGTGGGGGTGAGACCCATGCAGACACGGGGAAGCCAGGGTGAGGTCTTGACTCCCTGCAGAACCTCAGCAGATGCTTAATGGTATCCAATGATTCAGTCAATACCAGGCATTACAACTGAGCCCAATTCTGTCCTCACCGCGCCCTCTCTTTCAAACTGCATGCAGTCACTTGAGAGTAGGTGCCGATTAGAAATCTGAAAGGCAATTTGACACCTCTAATGCTTTCCCAGCTGAGATCAACTTGCTTCTATGGCAAGAGTTAACCAGTGCTGACCTAATGTCCCCACTGTCATTCCAAATGTCAGCTATGCTGGAGTTGGTTAGGCATGCCCCACATGATGCTCCCAGTGTCCTTGGTACAGCGTCGGCTGCTCTGACTTCGCCTTTCCAACAGAGTTTGCTTACTTCCTGAAAGGGGCTGACTGCCAAACATTCAGTGCAGAATCCTGCAGTAAAACTACAAAAGTGGAAACTATCATGACTAGTGAATATCAAGCTGTTGGTTTGTGTGTGGTTGTGCTCCCAGCATGATTTCTGTTTCTCTACTCACAGTCCTTGGAAAGCACCCGGCGGATGCTGCAGATAGCGGAGGAGGTAAAGTTGAACTACTTCTTTTGTTGGCCTTGCTGTGGAGCAGATTTTGGCCTTGCTGCGGAGAAGATTGGAGTCAATCCGGCAGGGTTGTGCTTGCCTGTCTATCAATATTAAAACTCCTGTGTTTGCACACACCTCTTGCTTATGCCACTAGATTTCCTCTTGGAATGTTCTTGTTGCCCTATAAGCTTCTGCCATTATAAATGCTGAATCCACGGTTATAATATTACATACCTCCTATAAACCAGTTGGTTGCTCTGAACAGTCTGGCCACCAGGTTTGCACGATTCTCTCAATCTTGCAACAAAATAGCACCAAAGAAGGTATTCAGTGCATCAAGACACTTTGAAATAGCTATCCAATTCCCCAAGGCTCTGTATATTTTCCCCTTTAAAGTTATCCAATTCCCCTTTGAAAGTTATTATTAGCTACGGTTTCCACTACTCTTTCAGGTTAGATGCCAAATCATCATAACTTGCTGCATTAAAAAATAAATTCTTTCCTCCCTCTGGTTCTTTTACCAGTTGTGTTGAATCTGTATCCTCTGATAACTGACCATCCTGCCAGTGGAAGTAGCTTCTCTTTATTTACCCTATCACAATTCCTCAATTTTTGAGAACTTCTAAATCTCCCCTTAAACTTCTCTGCTTTAAGAATAGCTCCAACATTCTGTCTTTCCCTCTATCCTCGCTACTATTCCAGTAAATCTTCTTTGCATCCTCCCCATGGTGGCCAGAATTGGGCAAAATATTCCAGCTGATCAGTTACTTGTAAAGGTTCAGTCGACCTTCCTTTTTTTTAGCTGTTTATAAAGCTTATCTGCATTTATTTTAAACAACCGTCTGAACTTGCCTTGCCACCTTAAGAGATTTGGGTACGTAACACCCCCAGGACACTGGCAACTGCCTTAAAATTGTACCATTTATTTTATGTTGCTTCTCTAGATTCTTCCTACTAAAACACATAATTTCACACTTTCTTGCGTTAAATTTGATCTGCCATGTCCATGCTGATTTCACCAGACTGCTCTTCTAAAGTCTGATTATTCCCTTCATTGTTTACTACATTTCAGTATCAGGCCACCTGCAAACTTTAAAATGATGCCGGTATACCCAAGACCCAAGGGATATGTATGTATGTATTAAAAAGAACACTGATGGGACTTCTGGTAGCGGCGATGTGCTGAACAGCAGATGAAAGATGGCTCTCCCCTGGAAACTTCAACTTGCGTCCTTTTAACCTGAAAATTGGTCACAAAACCAAAGAAAATCCAGAGCATCAACTCCATTCAGTCAGGGAAGGCAGACGATTCCCAGTGGACTTCTATGAAGAATTTGCGACAGCACTGGCCTTAACTTGCGGGGGATGTCAATGACTTGCTATCGAGAGGGACCCTGCCCCCCCACGCTGGCACAGGCCTCTATATCGCTGATCTCTAAAAAGACAGAGTGCACGTCATACAGACCCACCTCACTCCTAACACTGATGCTAAAGTCCTGGCGAAGGCCTGGTGAGGCTGCTGGAGGTAGTCGCGGAGGATCACATGGACTTTCTCAAGGGCAGACAACTAACGGCGAACATCAGATGTCTGCTGAACGTGACATGACACGACCCGGGGAGGAGACACCAGAGGTGATCGTCTTCTGCAGAGAAGGCCTTTGACAGAGTCGAATGGAGGTACCTCATAGGTACTGAAACGGTTTGGGTTTGAGCTAGTGTTCACCTCATGGTGAAACTACTGTACAGCACTCCCATGGCAAGTGTACGAATGAACACCACCAGCTCTGAATACATCCAGCTGCACAGAGGCATGAGGCAGGGATGCCTTTTGTCCTCGCTGCTATTTGACCTGGCAATCGAGCCACTGACCGTCGCTCTCAGATCTGCAAAAGGGTGGAGAGGCATCCAGAACATAGAACATTACAGCGCAGTACAGGCCCTTCGGCCCTCGATGTTGCGCCGACCTGTCTCACTCTAAAGCCCATCTACACTATTCCCTTATCGTCCATATGTCTATCCAATGACAATTTGAATACCCTTCGTGTTGGCGAGTCCACTACTGTTGCAGGCAGGGCATTCCACGGCCTTACTACTCTCTGAGTAAAGAACCTACCTCTGACATCTGTCTTCTATCTATCACCCCTCAATTTAAAGCTATGTCCCCTCATGCTAGACATCACCATCGGAGGAAAAAGGCTCTCACTGTCCACCCTATCCAATCCTCTGATCATCTGTGCCTCAATTAAGTCACCTCTGAACCTTCTCTCTCACGAAAACAGCCTCAAGTCCCTCAGCCTTTCCTCATAAGATCTTCCCACCATACCAAGCAACACTCTGGTAAATCTCCTCTGCACCCTTTCCAATGCTTCCACATCCTTCCTATAATGCGGCGACCAGAATTGCACGCAGTACTCCAAATGCGGCCGCACCAGAGTTTTGTACAGCTGCAACATGACCTCATGGCTCCGAAACTCAATCCCTCTACCAATAAAAGCTAACACACCGTACGCCTTCTTAACAACCCTCTCAACCTGAGTGGCAACTTTCAGGGATCTATGTACATGGACACCGAGATCTCTCTGCTCATCCACACTGCCAAGAATCTTACCATTAGCCCAGTACTCTGTCTTCCTGTTATTCCTTCCAAAATGAATCACCTCACACTTTTCTGCATTAAACCCCATTTGCCACCTCTCAGCCCAGCACTGCAGCTTATCTATGCACCTCTGTAACTTGTAACATCCTTCCGCACTGTCCACAACTCCACCGACTTTAGTGTCATCTGCAAATTTACTCACCCATCCTCCAGGTCATTTATAAAAATGACAAACAGCACTGGCCCCAAAACAGATCCTTGTGGTACACCACTAGTAACTGGACTCCAGTCTGAACACTTCCCATCAACCACCACCCTTTGTCTTCTTCCAGCTAGCCAATTTCTGATCCAAACTGCTAAATCTCCCTAAATCCCATGCTTCCGTATTTTCTGCAGTAGCCTACCGTGGGGAACCTTATCAAACGCTTTACTGAAATCCATATACACCACATCAACTGCTTTACCCTCATCCACCTGTTTGGTCACCTTCTCAAAGAAGGGGACAGAGGGCACAGTCTCACTCTAGGCAGATGACCTGCTCCTCTACATGAACGGTGCCAGGGAGGCCCAGCCAACCCACATGTTCTGGTCTTGCCCCAGATTTGTCGGGTGACCACCTTCTTCAAGGCCATGTCTAAGGCTGTGGGAATGAGGGTGGAGCCGTGCCCCCTAATGGCAGTTTTCAGGGTATCGCAACAGCCAGAACACTTTACAGGGAGAGGGAGAGATGTCCTAACCTTCGCCTCTCTGATCGTCCACCAGAGACTGCTGCTCGGCTGGAGAATGGCAGTGTCCCCCAGGGACTGGCTGTCCGACCTAGCGGAATTCCTCAAATTAGAAAAAATAAAACTTCCCATGCGTGAATCGGAGGAAGGCCTTCCACAACATGTGGAAGCAATTCACCCAGCCTGTTCCAAAATCTGTTTGTAACCAACAACCAGTAAAGGGGGGTTGGGGGGGGGGTTACGGACGGACCAGAACCGGGATGGATAAACAAAACAAAAGTGGGGGGGGGGGGGAGGGGGGGGTTGCAGGAAAAGGGGAGGGGGGAGAGACACCAACCAGGGTGCAGGGCGAGTAAGGCAGAGGAGCCAGAGGGGACCAAGGATGAGGAGATACATGGGTGCGACTGCACCAAAAGTACTCCCAGGTGGCACCAAACATGCCCCCTGGTATGTTTTAATTCCAGGAGGTGACACATACAAAGTAAGTCCGACAGGTGGGATACCCAACGAGGGGAGACTCAAAACCAGGCCCCTCCGTATCTATCTATGCACACACTATCCTTGTTTACATACCTGTGTATGTTCCTATAGTTGTCCTTTCGTTTTTCTTTCTTTGCTATAGTGTTGTCTGTGTGTGTATGTATATATACCTATACTGTAGATATCTCTACTGTACAATAAATGCAAATCAATAAAAAGACTTTTAAACAAAAAAAACACTGATCTCTAGGGAACCCCCTTGCATGCTTATTTTCATTCTGATTCACAACTGTTCAATACTACTCTCTGCTTTCTATCCCTTAGCCAATGAAGTATCCATGTTGCCGTTATCCCTTAAATCCCATGTATTTTATTGGTTATTGGAGAAAGGGAAGGACAGAAATGCACAATGAAGGAAGAGGTGAAGAGCTAGTGCAGTGTTTGTCCATTTACAATCTACCATAAGCAACCATGTGGTCATTTTTTAAACATTTCAGATTAGTGATCCCAGTGTGAATACTATGAATACTTAAACAAGGCGCTGGGCTTATTGGGAACTTGTAGCAGAGGCTGGTGATGCATTGACAAATTCGAGTTTCTGGGCCACAGAGTTGCACTTTGAGTATGGGTGGTGCGGATGCAGAGGGAATGCCTGTACCATGTTTTCATTAATTTTGGCTCCATGGTTGATATGATAAATTGTGATAACGTTGCACCATGCTGTTAGAGTCTCTGCTGCTACTGTGCAACACTCTCCTCTGATTAGAAGTGTGATGACTCTTCATTTTTGTTCAGAGCAGGGAAGCTGGTGGCAAGACTTTGGTCATGCTGGATGAGCAGGGAGGTGAGTATGTCGTTCTGCCTGATAATCAGCAAGGAGGTGGGACCCTGGGACCAATGTTATTGCTACACAGGCCCTATGGCTGTATAGCATGGCACCATACTTGCAGATAAGGGTGGGACAAGGAATATGGGAGTGGCCCTGCAATAAACAACAGGCAGTTTCCTTAGAACAGTTGGGCTGATGAGGGCAGATTGTTGTGCATGTGGAATCATTGCCTCTGGTTCTGTATGCTGTTACCAACTCAACTGTTGGGCAATCCAATGGAGAGAAACTTCATATCTCATTGTCCTAGGGCAGCATGGTGGCGCAGTGGTTGGTTAGCCCTGTTGCCTCACAGCGCCGAGGTCCCAGGTTCGATCCCGGCTCTGGGTCAGTGCCTGTGTGGAGTTTGCACATTCTCCCCGTGTTTGCATGGGTTTCGCCCCACAACCCAAAAGATGTGCAGGGGAGGTGGATTGGACACACTAAATTGCCCCTTAATTGGAAAAACTTAATTGGGTACTCTAAATTTATAAAAAAATAAAATGAAAAAATAAAAAATATCTCATTGTCCTCTCACCTGAGTTAAACATTAAAAGTGAAGTTAAGTTCCTCAGCAGCCCCCAAACCTTTCAGCCTGTGCGACAGAGAGTTGGCTGAACAGGAATGATAGTGGAGAGGGGGAATATGGTTGTTGTGTCACACACGTTCACACACTGATTCCTGCATGGAGTGAGCTTTATCTCTTACTGGCTAATTCCCCCTATGAGTAAAGTGAACTATGCCCCTCGTTGGAACTAGTAGGGTGATACCTGACAGATGAGCTGTGTGCGGGGTATGAAGTCACAAGAAGAAGACTCTGGTTGTTCCAGCATACTTTCCCACTTTGTGGCATTCTAAAGATTCATACAATTAAGGGAGGGAAACAGATGGAGGGTAGTTCAGCTGCACCTGACTTTGCTACTGTGTGCTTTTTAATTGTAATTATTATTTTTGTTTAGAACAACTGAGGCGTGTCGATGAGGGGCTGGATCAGATCAATCAGGATATGAAGGTGGCAGAGAAAAACCTGACTGACCTCACCAAATGTTGTGGCCTGTGTGTGTGTCCTTGCAGTAGGTAGGTGTCACTGGGCATGTCAGTGAATGGTTTCCAACAGACCCACGGTTCCAAAACAATAGAAAAAAGGCTTACAGTTATACACTTTTCATGATATTGGGACATTGCAATTTTACAGGCAGTGAAATACTTTTGGAGTGCAGTCACTATTGTAATGTAGGAAATGTCAGTTTCAGTGCAGCAAGTTCCCACAAACAACAATATAATAATGACTGGATAATCTGTTTTAGTGATGTTGGTTGAAGGGTACTGGCTGGGACACTGGGGAGAATTCACCTGCTCTTCTTCAAATTAATATCGTGAGATCTTTTGCATTTAACTGAGGGGGCACACACGGCCTCGATTTAACATTTCACCCAAAGGATGGCACCTCTGATAGTGCAGCATTCCAACAGCACTGCACTGGAATGTTATCCACGATTATGTGCTCAGGCCTCTGGAATGGAACTTTCAACCTTCTGACTCCGAGATGGAAATAATACAACTAAGCCACAGCTGACAATATGTCACAGTGGGAAAATAATGCAGTGCTTTCAGTCCAAGTAAGGCACCAGTCATTGTCCTTCAAATTAAGAGATTAAAATGTTAAAATGGAGAGATTGAAATTGATCAAAGGATATATCTGGGCAATGGCTGTTTTGCATAGTTACAGATGGACAGGGGGGCACGGTAGCACAGTTGCTTCACAGCTCCAGGATCCCAGGATCGATTCCGGCTTGGGTCACTGTCTTGTGGAGTCTGCACGTTCTCCCCGTGTCTGCGTGGGTTTCCTCCGGGTGTTCCGGTTTCCTCCCACAGTCCAAAGATGTGCAGGTTAGGTGGATTGGCCATGCTAAATTGCCCTTAGTGTCCAAAAAGGTTGGGTGGGGTTACTGGGTTACAGAGATATGTGGGAGTGTGGGCTTAGGTAAGGTGCACTTTCCAAAAGGGCCGGTGCAGACTCGATGGGCTGAATGGCCTCCTTCCCCACTGTAAATTCTATGTTGCTCGGGTTAAGGAATAATGTTGGAACAATGTTGAGGGAACTTTACTCTATATGTAAGCTGTGGTGCAGTTGCCAACTCAGTTGGTATTGTGTTGAGGGCTGTCTTTAACATGGTGTTAGTTGTTGTATTGCAGCACACAATGGATGCTGAGAGCTGCCAGTAGATTTGCTTCATGCTGACTCTTTATGTAAAGTTTGTGCAAATGTGACTTGTAAATTGGATAGAATTTAGCCTTAAAACCAAAAGAGTCTTATCAGTATTCAAGTTCAGGAACAGCAGCTGTGGTTAACCTGTGACATGCTCAACATGAAGTGTGATAATTGTGTTTTTGAGCCTGTTGTGTCAGACTAACTACTTTCTCCTCATCACAATTCAGCTAACCGAAACAATCAATCCTAACCATCAAAGTCTGTTTGCTTTTGCTACCACTGTCCTTTAACTGGTTAACCAAATCGAGCTATGGCTGATAGGATTCTAATTTCAGTGAGCAGCTCGGGAGGAGTGCTCCAGGCTGTTTTCTGTAATGCAGGATTCTTCATTAACACTGCTCTACCTAAAATGTCTAATCTTTTGAGTTCATTTTCTTGCTCTTTTTCTCTCACTCGCCCTCTTTCCCCTCCCCTACCCTTTTTTCTCCCTATGCTTCATTCGTTGGAGATTAACCTTAATATAAACCTGAGTGGAAGTGGGAGCCAATCAGTGATGTAGAGTGGAATCTGACATGGAGAACACATCTGATTTGGGATCATGTCCACATATTGAGTAGGTGGTACATTTAACTGCATGCTGCATGAGCCTGATGTGAGCCTGTTTAATTGTGTAAGTCTTGCAATCCTGTGCCATTAAAACAAAGAACATTTGCATAACATCTTTCAGAACATCTGACAGAAAATGCTTCACATTCACTGAAGTATTTATGTAGTTTCACTATTGTAGCCCATCCATGCACAGCAAGATCCCACAAACAGCAATATGGTAATGACCAAATTATCTGTTTTTAGCTATATTGATTGAGGGATAGATATTGGCCAAGACCTGGGGGAGATCCCCCTGTTCTATTTTGACATAGTGCCATGGGATCTGGTTCACCTGACTGGGTGCATATGGCCTCTGTTCAGCATCTCATCTGAAAGACCGCCAACTGTGTGGCAATCACTCATTACTGCACCAAGCGTATCAGCCTGGATTATATGCTGAAGTCAAAATGTGCAGGGGCAAGGATGAAGGGAATTACTACAATACCGGAACCACCAACAGAATGCCAAGAAATGGGGACAAAGGAGGAACTGGGAATGAGCAGAGAGTTGAAACCAAATATAACGGGAAGAAATTATACTGTAAATTGTGAGCGAAAATACTATGTGATTACTTCCTGCAAGTATTAACAAGAAAGGACAGGAACAATCAACCAGGTGACCCCACCCCTCCCCCCAATTTATCATTATTTACCAATGGTGCCAGTTCACTGGGTTACCCTGACATTCCCTGTGTAAATTCATACTGACACTTGCCCATTCGTATGTACTCTCTGAAAGCCTTGCTAGTTTGCCCTCGATCAATTCTAGAACTTGCCTTGGTGCAAATTCCTGGATCATACAGTCCATTTTCAGGATGCTCCAGTTGCCTGATATCAGCTTTCTCGGAGCGTCCTGAAAATTTTTGTGGATTATTCTCAATTTTTAATTCATTTATGGGATAGGATATGAAATGAATGAAAATGAAATTAAAATCACTTATTGTCACAAGTAGGCTTCAAATGAAGTTACTGTGAAAAGCCCCTAGTCGCCACATTCCGGCACCTGTTCGGGGAGGCTGGTACGGGAATTGAAATGAAATGAAATGAAAATCACTTGTCACAAGTAGGCTTCAAACGAAGTTACTGTGAAAAGCCCCTAGTCGCCACATTCCGGCGCCTGTTCGGGGAGGCTGGTATAGGAATTGAACTGTGCTGCTGGCCTGCCTTGGTCTGCTTTAAAAGCCAGTGATTTAGCCCAGTGTGCTAAACCAGCTCCTAGTGTTCTATGAAAATCGCTTATTGTCACAAGTAGGCTTCAAACAAAGTTGCTGTGAAAAGCCCCTAGTCGCCACCTTCCGGCGCCTGTTCGGGGGGGCTGGTACGGGAATTGAACTGTGCTGCTGGCCTGCCTTGGTCTGCTTTAAAAGCCAGTGATTTAGCCCAGTGCTAAACCAGCCGCTAGCATCGCTGGTTTGGCCAGCATTTATTGCCCATCCTTAGTGGCCCTCGAGAATGTGATTTGCTGCTGCCTTGAACCGCTGCAGTCCCTGTAGTGTAGGTACAGACAGTGCTGTTAGGAAGGGAGTTCCAGGATTTTGATCCAGCGACAGTGAAGGAACAGTGATATATTTCCAAGTCAGGATGGTGATCTGGGTTCCTGATCCTTTGGCCTTGTTGGAGATTGTTTAACGAGGAGCAAGTTGGAACTCAAAGGCTGAAGTGTAAAAGGTGGTCGCCTGAATCAGGGGGCAGGACCAGAGCATGTGGAAACCAACTCCCAGTGGTCCTTGAGGACAGGGAAATTTTGGAAAGGATCTCCAGATTGCAGTGCAGACTATTACAAGAGAGCAGCAGGGCACAGGAAGAGGAGATTGCAACAGGCACTCTTGTGTTCATGCAAGAGAAAAAAAAACTTGTATTTACACACCGCACTTTACAATCTAAATGTCCTTGTGTGCTCTACAGCCAATTAAGTACTTTGTGTCTAGTCATTGTAATGAAATGGTGGAAGCACTTGCCTCTCTCCCCAACAGGGATAAATGGATGTGAATCCTTCAATAACTCATTGTCACACCAGACCATCTCTCTCCCTCACAGGGTGAAGAACTTTGAGGTGCAGGATGCATACAAGAAGGCGTGGGGCAGTGATTCTGATGGGAACACAGGCAGAGCTGTGACCAGTCAGCCAGGCAACAAGCACAGCAACCATGAGATGACCAAACGGGGCGGTGAAGGAGAAGGCTACATTAACAGGTAGCTAGGATGGGGCTACGTCACTATCCCAAATAGGGCACAGGCACCTGGCAGTGACCACAGGCACAAGTCACTTGTCACTCCCCACATTCTGTAATCGGCAACAAACAGCCCTTTTAGCACTGATCGCCAATGGAGGCAACCAGCATATCCTTTCAACCTCTATTTTGTGTGAGGGAGGCAAAATGTATTCACCTCTCTGCTTCCACTGTCCTTCAAGTAAGCATGATCTTTCTACCCCTGACCCGGGAGAACAGACAAAATCTCTCCAAACTCAGCGACCCCCCCCCCCCAAATCACCACCACGGGGAGAGTAGGCATACTCTCGCCACCCCTTCTATTCCCCATGGGAATTTAGAAACCACCTTTTTCCTAATTTCTATCCCACACAACGCCCGATTGCTCAAGCCCCACTGTTGAATTTATTTTAATAACAAAAGGGAGAAGCATCCACAATATCAAGTCTCCAACATCACATGGAACGAACTTGAGAAATTTGGTTCCATTTCAGGATAACCAATGACGCTCGAGAGGATGAAATGGAAGAGAACCTGCAAAATGTGGGCAGTATTATCGGAAACTTGAAAAACATGGCCCTTGACATGGGCAATGAAATAGATGTCCAGAACAAAAAGATCACCACCATAACAGCGAAGGTATATGCTGTGTTTTCATCCTCTTTCCTCAAAATGCTAATAATTTATAACTGTAGATTAATGGGACAAGTTGCAGCTCCCTAAAGTCTTGAGTATCCCCCCTTGAGAGCAAGGTGACAAGTCTGGGAAACCATCCTTATATTACTGTAGTTACTAGACCCACCCAAGGGAACCACATCCAGTCTCGTTCCAGGTCTTTATTTAGAAGGTGACCAGGTGAATGTTGAGCATATTATGGAAAATATCTATTTTTGTAGGAATTATGTTGGCCTGTTCCTTGCAGGATAAGTAAAATATATTAAGCTATTTTGTGGATGATTTTTACAGGTTTTATCATCTTGTCAATTGTGTGTCTTCTAATTGGTCTAATATATTCATCTCTGAGGAACACTATCTGTAACAAGATAGACTTGTCTGAACTTGGTTGAACAGTTCTTGACTTATTACACCTAAGAACAGCTCATGAGGCTTGTTGGATTTGCAGAACTCGGACCACTTCTAAAAATAACAGATCAGTGTAGCGTGGCCCCTCCCTCCAGTCTGGATTGGATTAACATTTATATTGTTACAATGGGGTAGATGCTACACTACATTGTATAATGGCTCATGTTAGAATGCATCTAGAATTTTGTGCTTAATTCTGGGCAACCATTCTCAGGAAGGGTATATTGGCCTCGGAATGCAGTGCAGATTCAATGATATTGGAGTTTAAAGGGATTAAATTATGAGAACAGGTTAAGTAGACTAGGCTTGTATTCCTTTGAGTAGATTAAAGTGTTATGTATTTTAAGATGATTAAAAGATTCAACAGAGTAGAGAGAGAGAAACCATTTATTCTGGTGAGAGCCCAGATCAAGGATCATATAATTAGAGCCAGAGCCTTCTGGGGTGATTTCCGAATCACTTCTTCACAGAAAGGGTAATAGAAATCTGGAACTCTTTCCTCCCCCACCCGCCATGCTGCCAATCCCAAAGCTGTGCATGCTGAGCCTTAATTGAAAATTTCACAACCGAGGTTGATAAGACTTTTGTTAGGCAAGGCTTTACAAGGGACATGGAATCAATGTGATCTACTCCTGTTCCTATATTGAGTTAGGCTATGGTAGGGCAGCACGGTGGCGCAGTGGGTTAGCCCTGCTGCCTCACGGTGCCGAGGTCCCAGGTTTGATTCCGGCTCTGGAGTCATTGTCCGTGTGGAGTTTGCACATTCTCCCCTTGTTTGCGTGGGTTTCGCCCCCACAACCCAAAGATGTGCAGGGTAGATGGATTGGCCACGATAGAATTGCCCCTTAATTTGAAAAAATGAATAGGGCACTCTTTGGCTATGGTGTGGATTTTAGCTGCAGCTGGTTGTAAACTTAAATCTTGAGTTATATGTTCAGAAAGCTATTTTAAACTCAATAAAATCCTATCAGACAGCAACAGCAAACTTAGTTTTGTGTATGCAATTAGTACAGGAAATGGGTGTGTGCACAAGATGACTTGGTGCTGACTGTCTCTGTGTTTAACAGGCTGATGCTAACAAAGCTCGGATCGATGATGCCAACCAGAGAGCAAATAAACTCATCAAAAACTAACATGGAGCCCATCTCGAGACATGGCCTTGAATGTACAGCTTCACCTTGACTCTGATTTCTACAACCCTTTCCATGGGAGTCATTTTGCCACCTTGTGCCTTCCTGCATCTCAATTTCTCCCAATGAGCTGACTCCCTAAGATCAGCACTGGTGCTAAGTGACTCCTAGTATTTTTAATCAGTGCAGTTTCCCAACCGGATTCTGGAGCCAAACAGGACTGTATCCAAAGAAGTGACTGATTTTCCCCATCCCCTGTCCCTCTTCCACACCGCTTTCTCGACCCCCCCTCCCCCCTCGAGCGCGCATGCATACACACACACACACTGGTCTGATGTTTAAATGGCTTTTGGCAATGGTGCATTTATTTGTACACTTCGGCTCCTGGTGATTACCAATGTAATGACTGGAATGCTGACTGCAAGGATCAAAAAGATTATCTTTAAATATTCATTTAAACTAAATATTTCAAACAAAAGTCACATTGGCCGAGATGAGGATAATGTTGCTCTGAAGGAAGACAAATGCGATGGAGTTTAATTGTACATGATCTAGAATGACTTTATTTTTGCAGTTTGATTGTGATGCACTAAATTGAGAGTTACACCAATTCTACCCACTTCAGCAATGGCACTTTGTCTCAGGGTCATAGTAATAATTTAGGTACCGATACAACCTGTGTCTCCCTATCCGCTCTGACTATTCCTGTGTTTCTTACCCTTGCTCTTGTTTTAGCTGTGAACTCCTTTCAATTGTTAATCATATTTAGTTTGGCAACTCAAATGTTTAATAACATAATGCGGTTTCCTTTTGGGGAGGGGAACACTGACCAAATGTGCTAGAATATGAGATGATGAGTCCACTGGAACTCATTAATTGAGAGAGGGAACCTGATTTGAAAAATACTGCTGTTTGATGGTGACTGTGGAAATGCCGCATATCAAACCACCTGGGGCCTAGGCCTTCCTGTCAACTTCAAACCCTGCCCGCCAACCCCCTTCCTATCTATCCTTAATCACAGGCTTTCCTGTCAAATTCATAGCACATAATCCCCCATGACTAGGCCTACCCATCAACCTTAAAACGTTCCCTCAACCACAGACTATATGGGTACCAGTTGTTTAGATTTCCCATCTGCCTCAACCACCAACCCGTCTTTCTCTTCTCTCTTTCCCCCCCCCCCCATGGGCCTTCAAGCGAATGAGCCTGCACCCAGTTTACTAACAGCTGGATAATGAAAGTTGTCTTACACCAGGCAGGGGAGCCACTCCCTCCCCATCTGTCTCTGTAGCACTGTAGCTATTGTGGGTAGGGAGCTGATACAATGATAAACTGTTCAGTGGAGTAAAGTCAGTGGCTGCTGAGGCCCAGCTGCAAGAACAATCAGAAATTTAAAATAGTAAAATGATATGCATGGGAGTTGGGGCTGAAGGGTATATGTGTGCTAGTTGGACAAAGCTGGCTCTGCCCTTAGGCACTAGGCTCCATGTAAAGGCCTGGTCTTCAGCCAGCGCCTCTTCTAGCTCCACGTCATCACTTGCTACTTTGTGTACAGAAGGAAAAACGATGAGCAGTGTTCAGGGCTGCACAGGCTGTAATATATATTGCACATTTAATCATTTCTCTATTCTCCAATTGCTCATTGGAAGTAATAATGTTTAATAGAAATAATGTGATTACTAGCTGAACCTGATTCTTTCTACCTTAAAATATGTTTTCTTTTTCTAAAATAAAGAAAAATAAATCCTCCTAAAGAGATCGTGACTGAAGTAAAGCTTGACATTGTACCGGATCAGGACTAAGTAGAAAATTTAATGAAAAACATTTAATTGCTAATTAACTGGTGGGGGAAGAGAGCCCACTTCCCTGCAGCTGGTATCTAGCTCTTAATTTAGCCATTCCTAGGTTTTCATGGTATCTCCTCAACCGTAGACTGATATTCCACCCTTTGGCTTCTCCTAGGATATACCAGCAGTAATAACCAAATCTACAGCTTATTTCTGGCACGTATTCCTGATGGTTATTCTACTCCATATTTTCGAAGTTTTCCTGAAAGATTGAATTATTTCTATCTGTTCTGGTGCAATTATAAGGGACATTGCTCCCACTTCACAGTGGGCAATTCTTGCTGTGATTTATCCCCCCACCATTGTGCAGCTTAATTCCAGGTTCCTTTTTGCCCCTCCTGCCACTCTAAATGGTCTTGAGGGACCCTTACATAAACAAGAGGTGATTGATCTGGCTGGTCTTCCTGTTCATGCTGAGCCAGGGCAAACCTTTGCTGCCTCAAAGTTCCCTGCTGCTACGCACTCTCATCAAACCAAAAGAGGACAAAGAATTAACAAGAAAGCATTTTATTTGTAAGTACTTTATTTATATATATAATATATATATACAACACACAATGCTGTTTGAAATGATGGATGGAATGGAGTCAGAACTCACCGACAAGAAGCTGGAACAAGGGCTGTGACTGCACCATCAACGTTAACCAAGAATGCTGAGCCTAGTCAACATGGGTACCAGCTCTGATCCCAGGCAGCAGTCTCTATGCCAGCAAGTCACATCTTCAAGCTGAGCTCCTGTTTTACAGTAGGAAATACAGCGAAGAATCTTCTATTTACCTGAGCCATCTCCCTACCCTAACCTAATTCCAGCCCATGTCCCAGCTTAGGACGTCATATGCAAAGTGCTATTGTTCATTCAAGGTGCAACGGTAGTCGATTCCGTTAGGAGTGAGCTGGACTGAGGGCAGCACGGTGGGTTAGTCCTGCAGCCTCACGGCGCTGAAGTCCCAGGTTCGATCCCTGCTCTGGGTCACTGTCCGTGTGGAGTTTGCACATTTTCTCTTCCCCCCCCCAGTGTTTGCATGGGTCTCGCCCCCACAACCCAAAGATGTGCAGGCTAGGTGGATGGGCCATGCTAAATTGCCCCTTAATTGGAAAAAGTGAATTGGGTACTCTAAATTTTTTTTTTAAAGAGTGGGCTGGACTGTGTCCTGATTTTCACAGCAGCTTAAAGACACTAAAGCACAATGCATTTTATAGATTAACGGCAGCATATCAGTTTTACTAACCCCCCACAAAAAAAACTGGAATACAGGCAGTGCTGGGGCCCTTGTCATCGCATCATACTACTTCCACTGTCGCCTTCAATGGGATTGGAACTCCACGATACAGTCTATTGCAAGTTACTACCATTTAACCAGCTGCCCAGATAAGATGGACCATTGTCCGGGGCTGAGCGAGTGACCTCAAATCTTCAAGAGAATTTCTTCTTTGTTGCTGTGAAACGTTCCATATACTGAGGGAAGAGAAACACAAGTCACTCGGGTCTGTTGCAAGGGCTCAATCCACCACCAAACCAATCAGACTGCATCACGTGCTCAATCTACTACCACGTTAATAATTTCACACACACCCATAAGACTTACTCAGGTCTACCCTTACAATCACTCAGAACCATGCCCTTATACTTCTCCCCCATCTCAGCCTGCCAACCAATTTCTGCAACCTCCCCTTACCTTCCCCACTCTAGAGTGAGCACTGGAATCAGAGTTTGCTGTGGATTTGGTTACTTTAATTTAAATTAAAGTGCCCAATTTATCTTGTTTTCCCAATTAAGGGGCAATTTAGTGTGGCCAATCCACCTACCCTGCACATTTTTGGGTTGTGGGGATGAGACCCACCCAGACACGGGGAGAATGTGCAAACTCCATAAGAACTAGGAACAGGAGTAGGCCATCTGGCCCCTCGAGCCTGCTCCGCCATTCAATGAGATCATGGCTGATCTTTTGTGGACTCAGCTCCACTTTCCGGCCCGAACACCATAACCCTTAATCCCTTTATTCTTCAAAAAAAACTATCTTTATCTTCAAAACATTTAATGAAGGCGCCTCAACTGCTTCACTAGGCAAAGAATTCCATAGATTCACAACCCTTTGGGTGAAGACGTTCCTCCTATACTCAGTCCAGGTGGACAGTGACCCGTGGCCGGATTGAACCCAGGTCCTCGGCGCCGTGAGGCAGCACGGTGGATCCAGTTACACCAAGCGATTCACATCAACAGGACACCTCTTAATCAATAATCATTGCACCCTTCGTCTTCATATCCTCAGCCTTTCCTCATAAATCTGACATTCCTATTTTGGCCAATTTAGATGAGTGGGATTACACTGGGTATCAAAAGGATACAGGAACGTGAAGTTAGACAAGGTGGCTGAGTGCCACCCTTCTGTGCTGTATCATTTCTATAGTTCTATGAAAGATTACAGAGATTCCAGGAGAAATGTATAGATAGAGGGGATAGCTCATGAAGCAAACACACTTTTGTATACACTGAATGAACCCGTTTCTGTCCTGGTACACTGTAGAGAACTTGGAAGTAAGCACTGACAGTGCTGAAAGTACAGCATATGTGGAAACCTGGTCATGGCACCAATCACTAAAATTATATAATTTCATAGCATGCCGCAAGCACCAGGAATATTGTCAGGGTTTCAAATGGGATTCTTTGCCAGAAGTGACATTATTACACCAGACGCATGAACCTGCCTATTCCGTTTCGGATGTTGATTATCCCAGCGGCACTACCAATCCATCCCCTTCACGCACTGTGACCAACCTTATCATACCCCTCTAGATCTCGCAGATTCTTAATTTCAAAAAGATTTCCCTCAACAGCCAGCAGGGAGATCTGAGAGTCGACCAGGATACTGACAGGAATCATGGAGATTTCTAAACAGTTCTCTTCGATCCGCAAAACCTTCAGCCGTGGAGCGAGGGAGATGTTTGATGAAATCTGAGAGACCTGAAAGTATAAAATGGTTACTTTAAACTTCAAACTAAATTATAAAACAAGAAACTTGTGGTGCACAGGCCTCATACTGCACACATATTGCTCTTCTGGAATATATTCTACCTACACCTCTTCCATCTATGGGTTGTTGAATCAGTGTACACCCAATTAATGGCATTTTTTCCACAAGAAACATTGTACAGATGAATTTGTACAATAAGTTGAATTGTATTTATGCTTTTGAGAGAAAAAACACTGGTTGCCTAATTAATTTACGGGGATCAATATTGTTTTGAGAGCAACTAATAATGTAAACTCCTCAAACGGTGCACAACTAAGTTCATACAGGGAGCAACTAAACATGTACACATTGGATAACCTTTAGCTACAAGAGGCCATTCAAACCCTCAAATCTGTTTTTTTTAAAAAATATATTTATTAAAGTTTTTTAACACAATTTTTCTCCCTTACAAACAATAACCTCCCCCCCCCCCCCGCCCCCCGGAACAAAATAACAAGAAATCGCGCAGAGCAAGATATGTACATGGCAAAATGGTGTTTACACAGCTTTGTACACTGGCTCTCTCCCGTACGTGCCAGTTTCCCCAACCCTTCATGTTATCTCTTGCTCATCCACCCTCCCAGGCAATCCCCCCCCGCCCCCCCAAGGTTGCTGCTGCTGACCGACCTTCCTCTAACGCTCCGCGAGATAGTCTAGGAATGGTTGCCACCGCCTGTAGAACCCCTGCGCAGACCCTCTCAAGGCTAACTTAATCCTCTCCAGCTTTATGAACCCAGCCATGTCATTTATCCAGGCCTCCAGGCAAGGGGGCTTCGCCTCCTTCCACATTAGCAAGATCCTTCGCCGGGCTACTAGGGACGCAAAGGCCAGAATGCCGGCCTCTTTCGCCTCCTGCACCCCCGGCTTGTCCACTACTCCAAATATTGCTAGCCCCCAGCTTGGCTTGACCCGGACTTTCACCACCTGAGATATTGCTCCCGCCACTCCTCTCCAGAACCCCTCCAGTGCCGGGCATGACCAAAACATATGGACATGGTTCGCTGGGCTCCCTGAGCACCTTCCACATCTGTCCTCTAACCCAAAGAACCTACTCAACCTCGCCCCCGTCAAGTGAGCTCTGTGAACCACCTTAAATTGTATCAGGCTGAGCCTGGCACACGAGGAGGAGGAATTAACCCTACCTAGGGCATCGGCCCACAGACCTACCTCAATCTCCTCCCCCAGCTCCTCCTCCCATTTACCCTTCAGCTCTTCTACCAGCGCTTCCCCCTCTTCTTTCATCTCCTGGTGTATTGCCGACACCTTGCCCTCCCCGACCCATACACCCGAGATCACCCTGTCTTGAATTTCTTGTGCCGGGAGCAACGGGAATTCCCTCACCTGTCGCCTCACAAACACCCTCACCTGCATATATCTAAAGGCATTTCCCGGGGGTATCTCAAACTTCTCCTCCAGTGCCCCTAGGCTCGCAAACGTCCCGTCAATGAACAGGTCCCCCATTCTTCTAATCCCCGCACGATGCCAGCTCTGGAGCCCCCCCGTCCATCTTCCCCGGGACAAACCGGTGGTTACCCCGATCGGGGACCAGACCGAGGCTCCCATTGCACCCCGGTGTCGTCTCCACTGGCCCCAGATCCTTAGCATTGCCGCCACCACTGGGCTCGTGGTGTACCTTGTCGGCGAGAGCGGCAGCAGTGCCGTCACCAATGCCCCCAGGCTCGTTCCTTTGCAGGACGCCATCTCCATCCTCTTCCATGCCGCCCCCTCTCCCTCCATCACCCACTTGCGGATCATCGCCACATTTGCTGCCCAGTAGTAGCTCCCTAGGTTTGGCAGCGCCAACCCTCCTCGGTCACTACTGCGTTCCAGGAACCCTCTCCTTACCCTCGGGGTTCTATTCGCCCACACAAACCCCATTATACTCCTACCTACTCTCTTGAAAAAGGCCTTGGTGATCACGATGGGAAGGCACTGAAACACAAACAGAAACCTCGGAAGGACCACCGTTTTGACCGACTGTCCTCTACCCGCCAGCGAGAGAGGTAACATGTCCCATCTTTTGAAGTCCTCCTCCATTTGCTCCACCAACCTAGTCAGATTCAGTTTATGTAGGGCCCCCCAACTCCTGGCTATCTGGATCCCCAAATACCGAAAGCTCCCCTCCGCCCCCCTCAGCGGTTGGTCCCCTATCCCTCTTTCTTGGTCCCCTGCCTGTAACACAAAGAGCTCACTCTTCCCTACATTGAGCTTATAGCCCGAAAACTCCCCAAACTCCCTTAGAGTCTGCATGACCTCCACCATCCCCTCCATTGGATCTGCCACGTACAGCAACAGGTCATCCGCATATAGCGACACCCGATGCTCTTCTCCCCCTCGGACCACCCCCCTCCATTTATTAGACTCCCTCAATGACATGGCCAAGGGTTCGATCGCCAATGCACACAACAGGGGGCACCCCTGCCTCGTTCCTCGGTACAGCCAAAAGTACTCCGACCTCCGCCGGTTCGTCACTACACCCGCCACCGGGGCTCTGTAAAGGAGCTCAACCCAACTGATAAACCCTCCCCCGAACCCAAACCTACGCAGCACCTCCCAGAGGTACTCCCACTCTACTCGGTCAAAGGCCTTCTCCGCGTCCATAGCTGCCACTATCTCCGCCTCTCCCTCCTCCGATGGCATCATTATCATGTTTAAGAGCCGCCGCACATTAGTGTTTAATTGCCTGCCCTTTCCAAATCCCGTCTGGTCCTCGTGGATCACCCCCGGGACACAGTCCTCGATCCTCGTGGCCAGCACTTTTGCCAGCAACTTAGCATCCACATTGAGGAGCGAGATTGGCCTGTATGATCCACATTGCAGTGGGTCCTTGTCCCGCTTTAGGATCAAAGAAATTGTCGGGGGCAGGGTCCCCTCCTCTCTTGCCTCATTAAAGGTCCTCACTAGTAGCGGGGCCAACAGATCTACGTACGTCCTGTAGAACTCCACCGGGAACCCGTCCGTTCCTGGGGCCTTCCCCGCCTGCATACTCCCCAAACCCTTTCTCAGCTCCTCCAACCCAATTGGTGCCCCCAAACCAGCCACCTCCTGCTCCTCCACCCTCGGGAATCTCAGTTGGTCTAGGAATCGTCTCATCCCCTCTTCCCCCGCTGGGGGCTGGGATCTGTACAGCTCTTCATAAAAGGCCTTAAATACCTCGTTTATTCTCGTCGCACTCCGAACCGTGGCTCCCCTTCCATCTTTGACTCCCCCTATTTCCCTCGCTGCCATCCTCTTACGGAGCTGGTGCGCCAGCATCCGACTAGCCTTTTCCCCATACTCTTAGGTCGCCCCCTGCGCATTCCTCCACTGTGCCTCCGCCTTCCGTGGTCAACAGGTCAAACTCCGTCTGGAGCCGTCGTCTTTCCCCAAGTAATCTTTCCTCCGGGGCCTCTGCGTATCTCCTGTCCACTCTCAAAATCTCCCCCACTAACCTCTCCCTTTCCATGCCCTCTGTCTTCTCCCTATGAGCCCTGATGGAGATTAGCTCTCCCCTGATCACCGCCCCCCATACCACCCCCACCCGCACCTCCCCGTTGTCGTTGGCCTCCAAGTACCTTTCGATACACGCCCTCACCTTCCCACACACCACCTCATCTGCCAGCAGTCCCACATCCAGCCGCCACAGCGGGCGTTGGTCCCTCTCCTCTCCCAGCTCCAGTTCCACTCAGTGCGGGGCGTGGTCCGAAACGGCTATGGCCGAATACTCCATCCCCTCCACCCTCGGGATGAGCGCCCTGCCCAGAACAAAAAAATCTATCCGGGAGTAGGCTTTGTGCACATGGGAGAAAAAAGAAAATTCCCTGGCCTGCGGTCTTGCAAACCTCCATGGGTCCACTCCCCCCATCTGATCCATAAACCCCCTAAGCGCCTTGGCCGCCGCCGCCGGCCTCTTTCCAGTCCTTGATTTGGAGCGGTCCAGTGCTGGATCCAACATTGTATTGAAGTCCCCTCCCATTATCAGGCCTCCTATCTCCAGGTCCGGAATGCGCCCCAACATGCGCTTCATGAATCCAGCATCATCCCAGTTTGGGGCGTATACATTTACCAACACCACCCACATCCCTTGCAACCTACCACTCACCATCACATATCGCCCTCCATTATCCACTACGATAGCCTTGGCCTCAAATGACACCCGCTTTCTCACCAATATTGCCACCCCTCTATTCTTCGCGTCCAGTCTGGAGTGGAATACCTGTCCTACCCATCCCTTTCTTAACCTGACCTGGTCCGCCACCTTCAGGTGTGTCTCTTGGGAGCATGACCACGTCTGCCTTCAGTCCCTTCAAGTGCGCGAACACTCGAGCCCTCTTCACCGGCCCATTCCGGCCCCTCACGTTCCACGTTATCAGCCGGATTGGAGGGGCTCTGACCCCCCCCCCCCCCGCCAACTAGCCATCTCCTTTTCTGGGCCAGTCCCGTGCCCGCGCCTCCCTCACCCCCCAGACGGGGGACCCCCGTCCCGACCACCTCTTCTGTGTCCCATTCCCTTTCGGCCAGTGCAGCAGCAACCCTCCCCCCCCCCCCCCCCCTTTCCCTCCTCCCCGCTAGACCCCTGTCCAGCTTTTTTGCTCCCCTCATATCACTCCCGTAAGTCAGCTGACACCTGCTGACCCCGGCTTCCCCCGCCGTCCCATTGACCTCCCAGTGTGGGAGTCTCCCAATCAATATGCGTTCCTTCGTTCCCCTTCCTGCCTTTCTTCCCGGGGAAAACCCCCCGCGCTTTCCAAAGCCCGCCCCGCCCCCTCTAGCGCAGCTCCTGTCGCGGCCTTGTTTCTGTCCCCCAGCCCATGTACCATTTCCTGCGCGTGATTGACCCCCTATATACAACAACCATCACACATCAAACCTCAAACATCCCCCCCCCACCCTCACAAACCCTCAGTTAGAGTCCAACTTTTCGGCTTGTACAAAGGTCCACGCCTCTTCAGGCGTTTCAAAATAATAGTGTTGGTCCTTGTATGTGACCCATAGTCGCACTGGCTGCAGCATTCCGAATTTCACTCCTTTCCGGTGCAACACCGCTTTGGCCCGGTTGAAACCCGCTCTCCGCTTTGCAACCTCCGTGCTCCAGTCCGGGTATATTCGGATCTCTGCATTGTCCCACTTGCTGCTCCGCTCCTTCTTGGCCCATTTCAGGACCCTCTCTCTGTCCGTGAACCGGTGAAATCTCACCACCATCACCCTTGGCGGCTCATTTGCCTTGGGCTTCCCCGCCAGCATTCGGTGTGCCCCGTCCAGCTCCAGCGCCCTCGAAGGGGCCTCCGCGCCCATCATCGCCCCGAGCATCGTGCTCGCGTATGCCCCGGCATCGGCCCCCTCCACTCCTTCAGGGAGACCCAGGATCCACAGATTCTTTCTCCTCGACCTGTTCTCCAGGTCTTCGAGTCTTCCCGCCCACCTCTTGTGTAGCGCCTCGTGCTGCTCCACTCTCACCGCCAGGCCCAAGAGCTAGTCCTCATTCTCACTGACTCTTTTCTGTACCTCCTGGATCTTTACCTCGTGGGCCTTCTGGGTCATCCCTAGTCCTTCAATTGCCGACAGCATAGGCGCCAGCATCTCCTTGCGCAGCTCCTCGAAGCAGCGCTTGATGAACTCCTGCAGCTCCGGCCCGCATTCCGCTTTGTCCCCGGCCGCCGCCATTTTGTTTTTTTCCCCCCTCGCTTCTCCCGCTGCTCCAATGCCGCTTTTTTGGCCGTTGCACTTCTGGTCCGGTCCATAAAAGTTGGAGAGGGACCTCTCTTTTCCCTTCCCCCACGGGTTGTCTTCGAAAAACTTCCGTTGGGGCTCCTCTAGCCTCAAATCTGTTCTGGCAATCATGGCTGATTTGCATCTTGACTCTTAACCCATCTGTAACCCTTAATCCCCTTGCCTAACAAAGATCTGTCAATCTCTGTTTTGAAATTTTCAACTTATATCCCCCCTTATTAGACAGTTTTTTGTGTGAATAAATATTTCCTGACATCACCACTGAACACCTAGCTCCAATTTTAAGATTGTGCCCCCTTGTTCTGGACTTCCCCATCAGAGGAAAAGTTTATTTCTAACTACCCTATCAAATCCTTTAAGCATCTGATATACTTCAATTAGAGGGTTGCAGAGTGGTTAACACTGCTGCCTCACGGCACTGAGGACCCCGGTCACTGTCTGTGTGGTGTTTGCACATTCTCCCAGTGTCTGTGTAGGTCTCACCCCCACAACCTAAAAGGATGCGCAGGCTAGGTGAATTGGCCACGCGAAATTGCCCCTTAACTGGATAAAAAAGAATTGGATACTCTAAATTTAAAAAGTAACATTTTAAAAAAAAGATAAACTTCAATGGTTACCAGCCTAGTCTATGCAACCAGATCTGCTAAGTGAACCTTTTTAGTGAATCTGTGCTCCATGGCAAATATATCTTTCTTGAGACACATTGCCCACAATTGAACACAGCACTCCTGTTGGTCTAACCAGAGTGTACCATAACTTCCACTGCTTGTATGCCAATCTTCTTGTGATAAAGGCCAACTCTCAATTAGTACTTTTCCACTAGCTTTTAGTGATCTCTGTATTTGGACCTCTAAATCTCTTTCTCTATGCTCATCCCTAGTTCCTAGTTTTTCTTCATTTAGAAAATGCTCTGATCTTTCTTGGATATTGGCGGCACGGTGGCTAGCACTTCTTCCTCACAGCTCCAGGGACCTGGTTCAATTCCGGCCTCGGGTGACTGTCTGTGTGGAGTTTGCACTTTCTCCCCGTGTCTGTGTAGGTTTCCTCCGAGTGTTCTGGTTTTCGCACAGTCCAATGATGTGCAGGTTAGGTAGATTGGCCAAGCTAAATTGCCCCATAGTGTTCAAAAGGTTAGGTAGTGTTACTGTGTTACGGGGCTAGGGTGCCCTTTCCAAGGGCTGGTGTAGACTTGATGGGCTGAATGGCCTCCTTCTGTTGTAGATATTCTATTCTATGAAAATGGTTTTCTATTCCTCCTTCCCAATCATTTATAAAAAAGTGAAAAGCTGAGTTGCCAATTCCTGGGTCTTCCCGCTGAACCAATTCGCTATGCAAGCCAATGCCTTCAATTCCAATTGTTTTTGCTCTTAGGATCTTAAGTGGAACCTTGTCAAGTGCCTTCTGAAAGTCCATATAAATAATATTCATAGGCAATCCCTTGTCTGTAACATCAGTAACCCTTCAAAATTCAACTAGGTTCATTAGACATGATGTAACCTTTACAAATACATGTTGGCTTTATCTATGCAAAGACAATCGCACTCAACTAATAATAGACATAGATCACAGCACTGGCTTCTACCAAGAACAAGAAATAATGCAGATTGTAATATGGTCAATAATGCATGCAATTCATAGTGTACACAAGTAATAGCATACACAGTTCACACTATGCACAACAATACAGATCATGGTGTACAAATAGTGTACACAAACTGTAGCATGCACATCTATTAATAACAGCTCAGTGTACATTAATACGCACAGCTCATACAATGCACAATTAATGCACACAGTTCATCCTCTTGCACTAATGAGCGGTGTAGTGCTGGTCTGTGTAGCCACTTAAAATGGCCAACTCCCGATTCAAAATGGCAAACGACAAAGGCTGATGGGAAAGTCAGCCAACAAGCCAAAAACAAGCAGCTGCAGGTTGGCTGTGTATTTACCTCTGGAAAGGCCAGACAAGATCGATACCAGCAACCATCAGCATAACAAAACACCAGCCACCTGCATACCAATGAGCAATCCCCGGGAACAATAAGCAACATTTAGGCACACAAAGCAAAACCAGACTCTTCGGCGCCAGCAGAAGCCTACACAAAAGGAGGTGAACGAGCACCTCAAGACCGTCCATCGATCAGGGAACCGCTCCAGCATTGGAGAAAATCGAACCAAGCGATTGGGACAAAGTCCAATCACTTGGGACCAGGTACAGGGTCCGCCCTGAAAGGCGGGAAGCCCCTGGGACTATAAGAATTGAGCCCAAGTTCAATTCTCCACCGCTTCTCCAGCTCTTCACTCTTCAGCAGCTGATCAAAACTGTAAGTCTTACTTCAACGCTCGCTACGAGATAGGCGCTCCTAGCTATCAATCTGTACCAACTTTGAATCCCGCAGACTCAGAACCCATATGAAAGGCCATTTGTTTCCCCTGACCTGGTGGGCCAGTTCCAAAGCTAAGTATAGGCCTGTTAGTTGTAGAAGTAGCTTAAACGTAGAATTTGTGCATGAGTAGTGATTACTGTGTATAATAAATGTGCTTTGATTTAAATCTTACTAATCGGTGTATTGGATTATTGATCATTACTCGGACTTGAACCACGTGGCGGTATCATAAAGATACCTGGCGACTCAAGAGCAAAGGTAATAAAACAGAGCAATTAAACCAAGGAGAAAATTAGCAACACCTGTAACAGACCTGGTTCTGGTTAACATTGAGTTCAATGGCCTGTAACTGCTCCAATTCATCGGGAAGGCGCTGGATTCGGTTCTTGGACAGATCCACTACATCCAGGTGTCGGAGGCGGCAGAGCTGGAGTGGGAACTCACGAAGCTGGTTCCCAGAGAGATTCAGGGTCTTCAGGGCTGCCAGCTGACCAAAGCTAGAGGGAAGCTGTTTCAGTGAGTTACTGTTTAGATGAAAAGTCTCCAGTTTCTTCAGCTTGCCCACATCCTCGGGGAGAACAGCTGATAGAGAAAAATGCCACGTTAATGAAAATAAATCTGTTCAGCGGATAGAACTGCTAACCAGTGAGGGACCCAGCTACCTGCATGTTCCTGGGTAATTCTGAACCTGGGGATGTGCTGTGAAAGAGAAGGGCTTAGATTCCTGATACACTGGGATCAATGTGGAGACAGGGTGGGTCAATTCAGGAGAGGGGCTGAAGACACGGGGTACATGTGAGGATAATTCAGATTCTTGGGATTGGGATCAATTAACATAGGAACATAGTTCTGGGGCAGAAGTACCTTGGACAGGCTTCACATGAACAAGGCTGAGACCAGTGTCCTTACTAGTGTTTTGGGGAGGAGTGAAACAATAATGGAGAAGTAGAAAGAGAAGAGGCAATGAATGCAGGAAAGAGAGAGAGAAGAAAAGGGAAATTGTAAAAATGCTCATCAGGAGGAGAAGCAATTAAAATAAAAAACTAAATGGAGAGCAGTTTGGAATGTGCGTTTGTAAATGCACAAAGGATTGTAAAATTGGTGAGCTGGAGGCATCAAATGCTTTAGGGGGCAGGGTGGTCCTATGTAATGGTATCAACAAAGATGTATGCTGTGTTCCACTGATGGCTTATTGAGTCTTACCCAATTTATTACTATTCAAATTCAAACTCTTCAAAACTACGAAGTGGCCAATGACAGAAGGCAAGATTTCGATCTTGTTTCCTGAAAGATCCATTGTCCTTAGGCTCGATGCAAGTCTCTGCAGGTCCATGGGAAACTAAATATTAAGAGAACAAATCAAGAAATCAGTAACTTCTAAAGAACACTAGAGGAGAAAAAAGGTAACCCCTGAATCTCCCACCTGCACCTCACACTGAACAAGGGTCGATGAGCCAAATGCCTTCCCTGGAAGACCTTGTCCATCATAAATACCTGCTCCTGGGAAAACAACTAAAGGACTGAAGTAAGCACTACTCTAATATCAAAGTGCTGCAGTTTGCTCAGCAGATTAATGAGGGCTGTTCCTGTATCTTGTGTTTACCTTCATTGAAATAGCATAGGAGGCAAAAATAGTGAAATCAAAGTAGGAATGGGAGGGAATGTTAAAGGGGAGTGAGAATGGAAGTGAGTGTTAAAGTTGCTGAGATGAAAAGTGTCTCACTTTAACCACTGACATTCCTCAGATCAGTGAAATACATCACGGACAAGAAACAATCACTTTCACAATCAGTTCCCAAGAATTAGAAGCATAATGACTAGATTTGTATTCCCTCATAGATTAAGAGCTGATCTGATCATGGAGATCAAAATGGTTAAAGAATTTTGAAGGGTCGATATGGACAGATTATTTCCTCCAGGGGGGCCAGTCCAGATCAAGGAGACACAACCTTCAAATTAGGGCCAGGTCTCCTGAAAATTTCTAAACCAAAATTGATAGAGTTTGGTAGGTACGGTTACTAAGGGGACCGGTTTAGCTCAGTTAGCTGGATAGCTAGTTTTAGGTAAGGCTACTAAGGGCTACAAAACAAAGGTTAACACGGAGACTGTGGCGCTAAGGACCCGGGTTCAAATTCCGGCCCTGGGTCACTGTCCGTGTGGAGTTTGCACATTCTCCCCGTGTCTGATGGGTTTCACCCTCACAACCCAAATATGTGCAGGTTAGGTGGATTGGCCATGCTAAATTGCCCCTTAATTGGAAAAAAATAAATAATTGGGTACTCTAAATTTATAAATAGATAAATATCACCCATGATCTGTGAGACAGAATAGGCTCGAGGGGCTGAATGGCCTCCTGTCCGATGTGCCGTTGACTGGTGACTTGTGATTCTGGCCTTTTTTTATAATAAACATTTTATTGAGGTATTTTTTTGGCATTGTAACAGCAGCAATATAAACAATGTAAATGAAAATATAAACATAGAGCAAATACCACCTCCCTCCCCAACGGGTCCCACCATTAATTAACCCCCTAATCTACATTAACCTAACCCCCACCCCCCTCTCTACTGACGATTAATTCTCCGTGAAGAAGTCGATGAATGGTTGCCACCTCCGGGCGTACCCTAACAGTGACCCTCTCAAGGCGAACTTAATTTTCTCCAGACAGAGAAAGCCTGCCATGTCCGATAGCCAGGTCTCCGACTTCGGGGGCTTTGTGTCCCTCCAGGCTAGTAATATCCGCCTCCACGGATATTATTACCCTCCGCTATCAGGCCAGAACGTCTGTCTTTTTCTCCTGGATTCCCGGATCCTGCGATACCCCGAAAATCATCACCTTTGGACTCAATGCCACCTTTGTTTGGGATACCTTGGACATGACGTCAGCAAACCCCTGCCAAAATCCCCTCAGCTTTGGACATGCCCAGAACATGTGGACATGATTCACTGGTCCTCCCTCACATTTTGCACATCTATCTTCCACCCTAAAGAATCTGCTCATCCGGGCCACTGTCATGTGAGCCCGGTGAACGACCTTGAATTGAATCCTGCTGAGTCTGGAACAAGTTGTGGTCGCGTTGACTCTACTCAACGCGTCCGCCCAAAGGCCCTCCTCTATCTCTCCCCCCAGCTCCTCCTCCCACTCGCTTCAGCTCCCTCGGTCTGCGTCTCCTCTGATCCCATAAGTTCCTTGTAAATGTCAGAAACACTCCCCTCACCTATCCATCCTCTGGAAACTACCCTGTCCTGAATCCCCCTTAGCGGCAGGAGTGGGAAGGTTGGTATCAGTTTACGCAGAAAGTCCCCCACCTGCACATATCGAAATTCGTTTCTCCCCGCCAATGCAAACTTCTCCTCCAGCGCCCTCATATTCGAAAAGCACCCCTCTATAAACAAGTCCCCCATCCTCTCAATCCCCACTCTCCGCCATATTTGGAACCCCCCCCTCCACTCTGCCCGGGGCAAACTGGTGATTAATACAGATTGCGGACCAGACCGATGCTCCCACTGCTCCTACATATCTCCTCCATTGGCCCCAGACTCTCAAGGCCCCCACCACCACGGGGCTGGTGGAGTACTGCGCCGGCGGGAACGGCAGCGGCGCAGTTACCAACGCCCCTAAACTTGTGCCCTTGCAAGAAGCCGCCTCCATACGCACCCATGCCGACCCCCCACCCCCCCCCCCACCCCCCTCTCCCCCCCCCCCCCCTCCCCAATGAATATGGGGAGACATTGAAATACAAACAGGAATCTCGAGAGGACCATCATTTTCACCATTTGGACTCTGCCAGCTAGAGACAACGGGAGCGCATCCCATCTCCGGAAATTATCTTTCATGTGATCCACCAACCGGGCCAAGTTCAATTTATGTAGCCGGTCCCAATCCTGCGCCACCTGGATACCTAGGTACCTGAAACTGTCCCCTCCCAATCTAAACGGCAGTTCCCCCAGTCACCTCTCCTGACACCTCGCCTGGACCACAAACATCTCGCTCTTCCCCATTTAAGCTTATACCCCGAAAACCGGCTGCATTCGCCTAAAATTCCCATGATTTCTTCCATTCCCTCAATTGGATCTGAAACATACAGGAGCAGGTCATCCGCATACAGGGAGACTCTGTGCTCCACCCCACCCCGGACCAGCCGCTTGAGGCTCTCCGAGCAATTGCCAGCGGCTCTATAGCTAGCGCGAACAAGTGTGGAGAGGGGGCATCCCTGTCTTGTCCCCTGGTGCAGTCTAAAATCGTCCTGTTCGTCCGTACACTTGCCACAGGAGCCTGGTACAGCAACCTGACCCAGTCAATAAAGCCCTTCCCAAATCAGAACCGCCGCAGAACCTCCCATAAATTAATCCCACTCAACCCGGACAAAAGCTTTTGATTCTGGCCTCATTTTAAATGCAGTGGTTAAATACATATAGAACAGGAACATTGTGTCTCACTCAAATTGGCCTCAGCTCTTTTCTCATTTTGTGAAGGGAAGAATCAGTCTTGAGTTGTTGCTCTCCATTACTTCCCGTGACTGTTACAGTGAAGTATGAAAGAATAGGAGGGGACAAGATTCAGGGTTCAATGCCGCTGGCAATCATGGTTTGGACACAAAGACAATCCTCGGCCACTTGACGAGACATCACTAAGTCTGCAGACAGCACAGCTCAAGGATCCAATACAAATGTCACAACTCTTAATTTTACTGCAGCTTCTCACCTCATTCAGGCCTTTCCCTGTGAGCTGGAACACGCCAGTCTTCTGTGCAGTTTCCAGGTGAGCTTTCAGGGCACTGTTCCCCATGGCAAAACTGCGTAAATCCAAACAAAATTACAACTTCCCCAATCTCTGATCACATCCAGGTCTGCTTAAGACAAGACTGACAGTCCCACCAGATAGTACCTATGATAAAACACACAACCAATTATGAACTCAAAACCCAACAGGTAAATCTCAACCACTCATCTGCTCAATTAAAACAATCCCCTTGGGGGATTGCTACCGCAGTCTACAATGCTACCGGGCAGCACGATAGCATTGTGGTTAGCACAATTGCTTCACAGCTCCAGGGTCCCAGGTTCGATTCCCGGCTTGGGTCACTGTCTGTGTGGAGTCTGCACGTTCTCCCAGTGTGTGCGTGGGTTTCCTCCGGGTGCTCCGGTTTCCTCCCACAGTCCAAAGATGTGCAGGTTAGGTGGATTGGCCAAGCTAAATGGACCTTCGTGTCCAAAATTGCCCTTAGTGTTGGGTGGGGTTACTGGGTTATGGGGAAAGGGTGGAAGTGTGGACCTTGGGTAGGGTGCTCTTTCCAAGAGCCGATGCAGACTCGATGGGCCAAATGGCCTCCTTCTGCACTGTAAATTCTATGATTCTATGATAACATAGTCAACTCCCCAAAGGTCAATATGACTCCTGCTCCCACTTGGGAGTGAACCCTTTCATGCCCCTTGACCCCGTATCAAGGTGCTTCAACTAACTTTCTCCACTTGTCCCACTTCATTTCCCAGAAATAGATCAGCACTGCTTCCTTTTTCATTGGGCAGGAAACATTCTGACACAGGAATGCACACATTTCAGGAATTCCTTCCCCTTATGTTGTTATTATTGCAGTCTATACTGGGATAATCAAAGTTCCCCCATTAACTCAATATTAATTCTTGCATCATTTTGCAATACGGAGGGAGTGCTGCAGCGTCAAAGGTGGCGCTTTTGACTGAGACACTGAAGCTCAGTCTCCCCTTTCAGGTAGGTGTAAAAGATCCTATGGCACTATTTTGAAGATCAGGAAAGTCAGCACGATAGCACAGTGGGTAGCACTGTTACTTATCAGCTCTAGGGTACCAGGTTCGATTCCCGGCTTGGGTCACTGCCTGTGTGAAGTCTGCACGTTCTTCCTGTGTCTGCGTGGGTTTCCTCCCACAAGTCCCGAAAGACGTGCTGTTAGGTAATTTGGACATTCTGAATTCTCCCTCAGTGTACGCAAACAGGCGCCGGAGTGTGGCGACTAGGGGCTTTTCACAGTAACTTCATTGCAGTATTAATGTAAGCCTACTTGTGACAATAAAGATTATTATTATATCTCGAATGTTCTGGCCAATATTTATCCGTCAGTCAACATCCCTAAAATATATTGCTTTGTGGGCATGCTGTTTGTGAGCGCTTGCTGTGTATGAATTGGTCGCCACATTATCTGCATTACAAGAGTAATTATACTTCAAAAATACTTAATTGGTTGCAAAGTGCTTTGGGACATCAGGATCATGAAGGGTGCTGTTGAAATGCAAGTCTGTCTGTCTTTGTTCCAAAAAATGGAGTCTTCATTACAGAAAAGGATGTTGTCAAAATTAAGCAAAACTAAAGATCATGGGATTAAAGGGTCCATGGCAGCATGGATGCTAAATTGTCTAAGGGACAGAGTGTAGGGAGAAGTGGTAAACAGTTGTTTTTCAGACTGTAGGGAAGTATACAATGGTATTGTCCAAGCAAGGATCATTGTTGGGATCAATGCTTTTGTTGGTTTTATTTATTTATTTATAAATTTAGAGTATGCAATTCATTTTTTTTTTTTTTTTTTTTTTTAAAAGAGGCAATTTAGTGTGGCCAGTCAACCTACCCTGCACATCTTTGGGTTGTGGGGATGAGACCCACGCAGATATCGGAGAATGTACAAACTTCACACGGACAGTGACCCGGGTCCAGGATCAAACCCAGGTCCTCAGCGCCGTGAGGCAGCTGTGGTTAGCACTACTGCTTCACAGCGCCAGAGGCCCAGGTTCGATTCCGACCTCGGGTGACTGTGTGAGGTTTGTACATTCTTCCTGTGTCTGCGTGGGTTTCCTCCGGGTGCTCCAGTTTCCTCCCACAGTCCAACGATGGACAGGTTTGGTGGATTGGCCTGGCTAAATTGCCCCTAGGTGGGGTTATGGGGATAGGGTGGGGAATTGGGCCTGGTAGGGTGTTCTTTCAGAGGGCCGGTGCAGACTTGATGGGCCAAATAGCCTCCGTCTGCACTGTAGGAATTCTATTCTAAAGGAAGTGAGAGACATATAGAGAGGATTAGGAAAGGAATTCCAGAACTTGGGGTCTTAGCGGCTGAAGGCTTGGCCAACAATGGTAAATGGCAGGAAGATCAAAGAGTGGGGTGGGGTCGGGATTTGGGAGGGCACATTATTTAAGAGGGGAGAAATTAAAGGCATGGTGACAGGAGACCAGTCTAGGAGGAATAGAAGGGAAAAGTAGAAAAATAAATAAAAAGTTAAATTGCGGCTCATTGTCTTGAGCGGCAACCAAAACATGCACGTGAACGGATACAGGAAAAATTCAAGTTACACAGGTCTGGTTATGTAGTAAATATTTCTAGCAGTAAAAGACAATATGGGAGAGACCAAAATCAGAAGACCTATGGTTGATGAAGGTTGATGCAGGTAGGGCTGAATTTGCATGTAGCATTAGGGAACTGTTGTCACACTTTAGGCGGAGGGATTTCAGGGTCATAGAGTGGACACAAAGATATTTAAATAGAGAGACGTGGAGAATCACGTGGAGAATCTGGAAAAGCTGGATTCATAGAATCCCTACAGTGCAGGAGGCTGTTCAACCCATCGAGTCTGCACCGACCCTCCGAAAGAGCACCCCATCCAAGCCCATTCCCCTGTCCAATCGCAGTAACCCCACCTAACCTTTGGACACTAAGGGGCAATTTAACATGGCCAATCCACCTAACCTGCACATCTTTGTTCCCCTGAGAGCAGAGAAGGGGAAGAGGAGAGTTGATGGAGGTTCAGGAATAGTATTGGTAGAGTAAATAAGTGGCAGAAGGATCAGTAACGAGAGCACACATTTAAGGTGACTGTGAAAAGAACCACAAGTGACATGAAGAAACACTCTTTTTTCCACAGCAGATGATGATCTGGAATGCACGACCTGAAAGGGAGGTGGCAGCAGATTCAATATTTTGAGAGAAAATTGCTCAAATACTTGAAGGGGAAAAATTTACACGATAATGTGGGAAAGACAAAAGATGGCACACAGGCTTAATGGGCCAACAGTACTCCTCCCATGAAATTCTTTGATTCTGTGAATCGATCTATGCATATTTCCAGTGACGGGGTGGACAGGATTATAGAATGATTAAATTCCTACAGTGCAGAAGGCTATTTCGGCCCATCGAGTCTGCACCAAACCTCTGAATGAGTACTTCACCCAAATTCACTCCCCCGCCCTATTCCATTAACCCCTTAATCTAAGCTACACATCTTTTTGGACACGAAGGGGCAATTTAACATAGCCAATCCACCTAACCTGCACATCTTTGGACTGTGGGAGGAAACCCATCCAGGCACGGGGAGAAAATGCAAACTCCAGTCACCCAAGGATGAACCCGGGTCCCTGACGTGTGAGGCAGCAGTGCTAACCACTGTGCCACCCCGGCTGTAATGTTACTTGAGGTACCCACGAAAAGGACTGAGCTCCACTATACAGAGGTTGGCAGGGGGCGAGTCAGGGCGAAGATGAGATCGCTAAGTAGAGGGCAGGTCGTGGCAAGCTTTGATTTTAGAAGTATTTTAAAAAATGTTGGTAATATTCAGCAGGTCTGGCAGCAGCCGCTTGTCAGATTATCAACTTCGGCTGATTATAAACGAGGCTGGATCTCATTCCCCTCAGATTTCGATCCCATCCCTGCCAGTACCTGTCTCTGCGACCTGCTCTTCCATTTGTTGTGGGTTGGACGGGCGACGCCTTTATCCTGTTGCAGGGCGGGCCGCGTTCGCTCCATAATCCGGAAACCGACTGCAAAAATTCCCCCCAGGACTTCCGCTCCTGTGCAATCCCGTCATCGCTCCCAGTACCGCGACTGACCACTCACCGACGCATCGCCACGCCTTGCTGCGTCTCCATGGTAACCGTTTCCCTTCACCCCCCCCCCCCCCCGGGCAAGTCCAGTACGTCAGCGTCTCCTGTCCTCACCAATATGGCGAGACGTGACAGACGTCATCAGTCAGCACCCACGACAACAAATTGCGTCACGGTGCGCACCGCGGAGTGAAGGTGGAGCGCGCGCGGGCGGTGAGTAACGGTCGGAGCGGGAACTCATTGAGATTGACAGCCCCAAAATACTAACCGTCACCCCGAAACTAATCACCCCCGACCCTTCCAGTCACCCATCGACCCTCCAGTCACCCCCCCACCTCCAGTCCCACCCCCACCTCCAGTCACCCCCCCCACCTCCAGTCACCCCCCCCCACCTCCAGTCCCCCCCCACCTCCAGTCACCCCCCCCCACACCTCCAGTCACACCCCCCCCCCACCTCCAGTCACCCCCCCCCACCTCCAGTCACCCCCCCCCCCACCTCCAGTCACCCCCCCCACCTCCAGTCACCCCCCCCCACCTCCAGTCACCCCCCCCCACCTCCAGTCACCCCCCCCCACCTCCAGTCACCCCCCCCACCTCCAGTCACACCCCCCCCACCTCCAGTCACCCCCCCCCACCTCCAGTCACCCCCCCCCCACCTCCAGTCACCCCCCCCACCTCCAGTCCCCCCCCCCACCTCCAGTCCCCCACCTCCAGTCCCCCCCCCCACCTCCAGTCCCCCCTCTCCCTCCAGTCGCACCCACCCCTCTCCCTCCAGTCGCACCCACCCCTCTCCCTCCAGTCGCACCCACCCCTCTCCCTCCAGTCGCACCCACCCCTCTCCCTCCAGTCGCACCCACCCCTCTCCCTCCAGTCGCACCCACCCCTCTCCCTCCAGTCGCACCCACCCCTCTCCCTCCAGTCGCACCCACCCCTCTCCCTCCAGTCGCCCCCACCCCTCTCCCTCCAGTCGCCCCCACCCCTCTCCCTCCAGTCGCCCCCACCCCTCTCCCTCCAGTCGCCCCCACCCCTCTCCCTCCAGTCGCCCCCACCCCTCTCCCTCCAGTCGCCCCCACCCCTCTCCCTCCAGTCGCCCCCACCCCTCTCCCTCCAGTCGCCCCCACCCCTCTCCCTCCAGTCGCCCCCACCCCTCTCCCTCCAGTCGCCCCCACCCCTCTCCCTCCAGTCGCCCCCACCCCTCTCCCTCCAGTCGCCCCCACCCCTCTCCCTCCAGTCGCCCCCACCCCTCTCCCTCCAGTCGCCCCCACCCCTCTCCCTCCAGTCGCCCCCACCCCTCTCCCTCCAGTCGCCCCCACCCCTCTCCCTCCAGTCGCCCCCACCCCTCTCCCTCCAGTCGCCCCCACCCCTCTCCCTCCAGTCGCCCCCACCCCTCTCCCTCCAGTCGCCCCCACCCCTCTCCCTCCAGTCGCCCCCACCCCTCTCCCTCCAGTCGCCCCCACCCCTCTCCCTCCAGTCGCCCCCACCCCTCTCCCTCCAGTCGCCCCCACCCCTCTCCCTCCAGTCGCCCCCACCCCTCTCCCTCCAGTCGCCCCCACCCCTCTCCCTCCAGTCGCCCCCACCCCTCTCCCTCCAGTCGCCCCCACCCCTCTCCCTCCAGTCGCCCCCACCCCTCTCCCTCCAGTCGCCCCCACCCCTCTCCCTCCAGTCGCCCCCACCCCTCTCCCTCCAGTCGCCCCCACCCCTCTCCCTCCAGTCGCCCCCACCCCTCTCCCTCCAGTCGCCCCCACCCCTCTCCCTCCAGTCGCCCCCACCCCTCTCCCTCCAGTCGCCCCCACCCCTCTCCCTCCAGTCGCCCCCACCCCTCTCCCTCCAGTCGCCCCCACCCCTCTCCCTCCAGTCGCCCCCACCCCTCTCCCTCCAGTCGCCCCCACCCCTCTCCCTCCAGTCGCCCCCACCCCTCTCCCTCCAGTCGCCCCCACCCCTCTCCCTCCAGTCGCCCCCACCCCTCTCCCTCCAGTCGCCCCCACCCCTCTCCCTCCAGTCGCCCCCACCCCTCTCCCTCCAGTCGCCCCCACCCCTCTCCCTCCAGTCGCCCCCACCCCTCTCCCTCCAGTCGCCCCCACCCCTCTCCCTCCAGTCGCCCCCACCCCTCTCCCTCCAGTCGCCCCCACCCCTCTCCCTCCAGTCGCCCCCACCCCTCTCCCTCCAGTCGCCCCCACCCCTCTCCCTCCAGTCGCCCCCACCCCTCTCCCTCCAGTCGCCCCCACCCCTCTCCCTCCAGTCGCCCCCACCCCTCTCCCTCCAGTCGCCCCCACCCCTCTCCCTCCAGTCGCCCCCACCCCTCTCCCTCCAGTCGCCCCCACCCCTCTCCCTCCAGTCGCCCCCACCCCTCTCCCTCCAGTCGCCCCCACCCCTCTCCCTCCAGTCGCCCCCACCCCTCTCCCTCCAGTCGCCCCCACCCCTCTCCCTCCAGTCGCCCCCACCCCTCTCCCTCCAGTCGCCCCCACCCCTCTCCCTCCAGTCGCCCCCACCCCTCTCCCTCCAGTCGCCCCCACCCCTCTCCCTCCAGTCGCCCCCACCCCTCTCCCTCCAGTCGCCCCCACCCCTCTCCCTCCAGTCGCCCCCACCCCTCTCCCTCCAGTCGCCCCCACCCCTCTCCCTCCAGTCGCCCCCACCCCTCTCCCTCCAGTCGCCCCCACCCCTCTCCCTCCAGTCGCCCCCACCCCTCTCCCTCCAGTCGCCCCCACCCCTCTCCCTCCAGTCGCCCCCACCCCTCTCCCTCCAGTCGCCCCCACCCCTCTCCCTCCAGTCGCCCCCACCCCTCTCCCTCCAGTCGCCCCCACCCCTCTCCCTCCAGTCGCCCCCACCCCTCTCCCTCCAGTCGCCCCCACCCCTCTCCCTCCAGTCGCCCCCACCCCTCTCCCTCCAGTCGCCCCCACCCCTCTCCCTCCAGTCGCCCCCCTCCCCCTCCCTCCAGTCACCCTCTCCCTTGTAGCCTTAGTTGCACTTTTCTCCATATCCATTGACTCCCTTGTTCCAAGAACTATGTAATTTAGCCTTGACTATATTCAATGACCTAGCCTCTGCTGCTTGCTGGCGAAGAGAATCCATAGACTGACGACCCTCTGAGAGGAGGAATTTCTCCTCCTTTCCATCTTAAATAGGGGACCCTTTATTTTGAAATTGTGCCCCAAATTCTAGAACCCCCCAAAGGGAAACCTCCTCTCACCATCTACCATGTCAAGCTCCCTCATAATCTTGTATGTCTCAATAAGATCACCACTCATTCTTCTAAAAGAGTATAGGCCCTCCTAGCCCTGGATTCAGGATGTTGACCTGAGTGAGATATTTGGGCTTGTACAAGTGACTGATTACAGGAAACCCTTTTCCCTAGACTCCTGTTTTAGAAGCCACAGCACCGAATCACTGATCTCTGCTGAACTCTCAGATTTTTTTTTTTCTGCAATATTTCTTTTTCAGCCCATCTGCAAGTGAGAATGGAGTCTGCAAACCCATGGGAGCCAGGAGCAGCAAACCCAGCAGCCAGTTTCCTAAAGAAATGCCTGAGAAAAGGATTGTTGACACAGGTATTTCTATCTCAGCCTTGGAAGAGTTTATGCCTCTTGCACCTTTCAAAATTGATACACTTACATTTTCCCTTTAAAATTACAGTTGTTTCCTCAGTCCTGCTTGCTTTTGCGGCTGTTCTTAATTCTTGAATCCAGTTAATTTGCTGTCCCTTCAATGACTGTTCCTATGAGGAAGACTCCCGCTCAACTCCATCTAACGCTTGGTTAGGTTGACACAGATATATTTGAGGATTAGCAGACTAAATGAGTGTACCCAAACCCCTAAAGAAAGAAAGACTTTCATTTATATAGCTCCTTTCACAACTGCATTGGCCCAAAGTGCTTCATGGCCAATTAAGTACTTTTGAAGTGTAGTCACTGTTGTAGTGCAGAAAATGGAGTGTTCAATTTGCACTGCATACTCTCACAAACAGCATTGTGGTCATGTTTTTGTAATGTTGACTGAGAGATAAATATTAGCCACGACACCAAGGAGAGCTCCCCTGCTCCTCTTCACAATAGTGCAATGGGCACTTTGAAATACACCTGAGAGGGTTGCAGTTAAACATCTCATCAGAAAGACAACACTGGAGTACCCCTTCAGTAATGCACTGTCAGCCAGATTATGTGCTTCAACAGTTGAACCCGCTACTTTCTGTCACAGAGACAAGAGTGCCAAGCCGTAGTGCCATAGCTGACATGAGTACTGAAGCTATTTGTAGAAATCCCCCTCCAGTGTGGATTCAATGTTAACTCTGTTTCTCTTTCTGCAAATGCTACCTGCTGAGTATATCCAGCAATTTCTGTTTTATTTCAGATTTCCAGCATCTGAAGCATTTTGTTTTTATTACTCTCCATTGTCTGCCTGACTGTGATCAGCCATCAATCTTGTCATCAGGTCAGCCTTGATGTGGAAAGCTGGTGAATTTTAAAAGAAGCTGCATTTTACAGGCCCTTTCCTGTTCTCTGGTGCCGAAACACACACACACTTCCACTAAATTGTGCTCCTTAGCGATCCAGAATGAGACCAATAATCAATTCTCCCCTTGCTCTGGATGATGAGGTCAGTTGGAGTAGTTCTGCCTCTTTTTTAAAACATGTTTAGTAAGAAAAGTTTTTCCATTATAACATCTTCACAACCATATTCAAACAATGATTACAATATTTCAACCCTCCCCCACCCCCCCAAAACCAAACCCAAAATTAACAAAAATCAATCCCCCTGCCTAACATCTGACAGTGACCAGCTCCCTGAAGTAGAAATTTAATGGCTGCCACCTCAGATAGAACCCTTCCATTGACCCTCTCAGGATATACTTAATTTTTTTTAAATGTAAGAACTTCATCAGGTCACTTAACCATGCCAAGGCATTGGCGGGACTGAAGACTCCCGTCCAAACAGCATTTGCCTTCGGGCTATTAGTGAAGTGAAGGCCAAAGCATCTGCCTTCGTACCCGTCTGCTCTGGTTAATCTGAAACCCCAAAGATAGCCACGAAAGGGCAAGGCTCCAACTCAACTCTTAGAATTCCCGACATGGTGTGAAGAAGGAGACCCAAAAGCTCATAAGCTTAGAAACAAGACCAAAACATGTGTGTATGGTGCACTGGACCCCTTGAACACCATTTACACCTATCATCTACCTTCGAAAAGAACCCACTCATGCGTGTCCTGGACAGATGTGCCCTATGAAGCTAAATCGCTGGCTTTGAAAGCAGACCAAGGCAGGCCAGCAGCACGGTTCGATTCCCGTAACAGCCTCCCCGAACAGGCGCCGGAATGTGGCGACTAGGGGCTTTTCACAGTAACTTCATTTGAAGCCTACTTGTGACAATAAGCGATTTTCATTTCATTTCATTTTCATGAACCATTTTAAACTGAATCGGGCCGAGCCTAGTGCATGAGGAATGGCATTGACTCTATGTAGAGCCCCCCCCCCCGATACGAGCCGACTAGAATTGTCTGACATCTTCCCTTCCCCTACATCTACCACCAAAATGACCCTATCCATCAACTAGGGCGGAGATGCCAAGGGGAAGGAAGAAGTCTTGTGTGCAAAGGCTCGTACTTGATTAAACCAAAACAGGTTAGCTCTCGAAAGCTGGTACTTGCCCACCTGTTCCTCAAAATCAGTGAACTTCCCATCTATAAACAAATCTCCAACCTCTCTTCCCTCCATGTCCCAAACAAGAGTCCAAGGTCACCGGAGAAAACTGATTCTCAAACGATGATTCTTAAAATTGCTGCCTAAACTGTCTCCATATTCTCAAGATGGCTACCACCACCTGACTGGAAGTCCATTTAATATAATAATAATCTTTATTGTCACAAGTAGGCTTACATTAACACTGCAATGAAGTTACTGTGAAAAGCCCCTAGTCGCCACACTCTGGCACCTTCGGGTACACAGAGGGAGAATTCAGAATATCCAATTCACCTAACAGCACATGTTTCAGGATCCAAGCCAGGAATCGAACCTGGGACCCTGGCGCTGTGAAGCAACCATGCTAACCACTGTGCTACCGTGCTGCCCTAACCGGAGAGAATGGCCGAGGACCATAAAAAAGGCTCTCAAATTCGAGCCTCTGCAGACACCTCCCTCCGTCCCCCTGTATCCTATCAATATTCGCTGCCCAATCATAAAACAATAGATTGGGCAACACCAGACCGCTCGACTGCCTATCCCTTTGTAAGAACACCTAGAATCCGTGGTGTCTTACCCACCCGAATAAAAGATGACGACGTTTTACAAAGATTTAGGGAGGAAAATTGGAAGGAGGGAGGATGTTCATTTTTACCGACTGCACCCTACCCGTCAATGTCAGCAGGAGGTTTTCCCACCTCTTCAGGTCAGCCTTCACCATCTTGACCAGGTCCCCAGGATTGGAGTGAGGCCCATTCGTGGGTCATCCGGATTCCCAGATAACTAAAGCTGGACCTGTCCAGGCGAGATGGCAACCTCCCCAGATGAACTTAGAGCTTGGATTACTACTTGGAACTATGATGTTGTTGCCATTACAGAGACCTGGTTGAGGGAAGGGCAGGATTGGCAGCTAAACGTTCCAGGTTTTAGATGTTTCAGGCGGGATAGAGGGGGATGTAAAAGGGGAGGCGGAGTTGCGCTACTTGTTCAGGAGAGTATCACAGCTATACAGCGAGAGGACACCTCAGAGGGCAGTGAGGCTATATGGGTAGAGATCAGGAATAAGAAGGGTGCAGTCACAATGTTGGGGGTATACTACAGGCCTCCCAACAGCCAGCGGGAGATAGAGGAGCAGATAGGTAGACAGATTTTGGAAAAGAGTAAAAACAACAGGGTTGTGGTGATGGGAGACTTCAACTTCCCCAATATTGACTGGGACTCACTTAGTGCCAGGGGCTTAGACGGGGCAGAGTTTGTAAGGAGCATCCAGGAGGGCTTCTTAAAACAATATGTAAACAGTCCAACTAGGGAAGAGGCGGTACTGGACCTGGTATTGGGGAATGAGCCCGGCCAGGTGGTAGATGTTTCAGTAGGGGAGCATTTCGGTAACAGTGACCACAATTCAGTAAGTTTTAAAGTACTGGTGGACAAGGATAAGAGTGGTCCGAGGATGAATGTGCTAAATTGGGGGAAGGCTAATTATAACAATATTAGGCGGGAACTGAAGAGCATAGATTGGGGGCGGATGTTTGAGGGCAAATCAACATCTGACATGTGGGAGGCTTTCAAGTGTCAGTTGATAGGAATACAGGACAGGCATGTTCCTGTGAGGAAGAAAGACAAATACGGCAATTTTCGGGAACCTTGGATGACGAATGATATTGTAGGCCTCGTCAAAAAGAAAAAGGAGGCATTTGTCAGGGCTAAAAGGCTGGGAACAGACGAAGCCTGTGTGGCATATAAGGAAAGTAGGAAGGAACTTAAGCAGGGAGTCAGGAGGGCTAGAAGGGGTCATGAAAAGTCATTGGCAAATAGGGTTAAGGAAAATCCCAAGGCTTTTTACACTTACATAAAAAGCAAGAGGGTAGCCAGGGAAAGGGTTGGCCCACTGAAGGATAGGCAAGGGAATCTATGTGTGGAGCCAGAGGAAATGGGCGAGGTACTAAATGAATACTTTGCATCAGTATTCACCAAAGAGAAGGAATTGGTAGATGTTGAGTCTGGAGAAGGGGGTGTAGATAGCCTGGGTCACATTGTGATCCAAAAAGACGAGGTGTTGGGTGTCTTAAAAAATATTAAGGTAGATAAGTCCCCAGGGCCGGATGGGATCTACCCCAGAATACTGAAGGAGGCTGGAGAGGAAATTGCTGAGGCCTTGACAGAAATCTTTGGATCCTCGCTGTCTTCAGGGGATGTCCCGGAGGACTGGAGAATAGCCAATGTTGTTCCTCTGTTTAAGAAGGGTGGCAGGGATAATCCCGGGAACTACAGGCCGGTGAGCCTTACTTCAGTGGTAGGGAAATTACTGGAGAGAATTCTTCGAGACAGGATCTACTCCCATTTGGAAGCAAATGGACGTATTAGTGAGAGGCAGCACGGTTTTGTGAAGGGGAGGTCGTGTCTCACTAACTTGATAGAGTTTTTCGAGGAGGTCACTAAGATGATTGATGCAGGTAGGGCAGTAGATGTTGTCTATATGGACTTCAGTAAGGCCTTTGACAAGGTCCCTCATGGTAGACTAGTACAAAAGGTGAAGTCACACGGGATCAGGGGTGAACTGGCAAGGTGGATACAGAACTGGCTAGGCCATAGAAGGCAGAGGGTAGCAATGGAGGGATGCTTTTCTAATTGGAGGGCTGTGACCAGTGGTGTTCCACAGGGATCAGTGCTGGGACCTTTGCTCTTTGTAGTATATATAAATGATTTGGAGGAAAATGTAACTGGTCTGATTAGTAAGTTTGCAGACGACACAAAGGTTGGTGGAATTGCGGATAGCGATGAGGACTGTCTGAGGATACAGCAGGATTTAGATTGTCTGGAGACTTGGGCGGAGAGATGGCAGATGGAGTTTAACCTGGACAAATGTGAGGTAATGCACTTTGGAAGGGCTAATGCAGGTAGGGAATATACAGTGAATGGTAGAACCCTCAAGAGTATTGAAAGTCAAAGAGATCTAGGAGTACAGGTCCACAGATCACTGAAAGGGGCTACACAGGTGGAGAAGGTAGTCAAGAAGGCATACGGCATGCTTGCCTTCATTGGCCGGGGCATTGAGTATAAGAATTGGCAAGTCATGTTGCAGCTGTATAGAACCTTAGTTAGGCCACACTTGGAGTATAGTGTTCAATTCTGGTCGCCACACTACCAGAAGGATGTGGAGGCTTTAGAGAGGGTGCAGAAGAGATTTACCAGAATGTTGCCTGGTATGGAGGGCATAAGCTATGAGGAGCGATTGAATAAACTCGGTTTGTTCTCACTGGAACGAAGGAGGTTGAGGGGCGACCTGATAGAGGTATACAAAATTATGAGGGGCATAGACAGAGTGGATAGTCAGAGGCTTTTCCCCAGGGTAGAGGGGTCAATTACTAGGGGGCATAGGTTTAAGGTGAGAGGGGCAAAGTTTAGAGTAGATGTACGAGGCAAGTTTTTTACGCAGAGGGTAGTGGGTGCCTGGAACTCACTACCGGAGGAGGTAGTGGAGGCAGGGACGATAGGGACATTTAAGGGGCATCTTGACAAATATATGAATAGGATGGGAATAGAAGGATACGGACCCAGGAAGTGTAGAAGATTGTAGTTTAGTCGGGCAGTATGGTCGGCACGGGCTTGGAGGGCCGAAGGGCCTGTTCCTGTGCTGTACATTTCTTTGTTCTTTGTTCTTTGTATCGTCTCCCTTATTGGGAAATTCACCAGAAAGTAGTCACTTTTGCCCAAGTTGAATTTATATCCTGAGAAGGAGCCAAACCTCCCGAGCAGCTTCATTATCTCCTCTGCACTGATGGGAGGGTCCCTCGCATACAACAACAAATCATCCGTATACAATGATATCTTATGCTCCGACCCCTCCTCTCTCCATCCCCCTCCACTTTGTGGATGACCTCAGCGCCATGGCCAGAGGCTCAATTGCTAAGACAAACCATAGCAGGGACAATGGACATCCCTGTCTTGTGCTTCTCATCAGGTGGAAAACTTCAAACTCAAAGCACTGATATGAATGCTTGCGGTGCGGCCCCAATAAAACAGCTGGATCCAAGCTATAAATCTAGGCCTAAAGCCAAATCTCCCAAGGAACTCGAACAAATAACCCCACTCCACCCTATCAAACGCCTTTTCCACATCCAATGAAATAATCACCTCTGGCTCAGGGGCTGGAGAGGGGGACAAAGCAACATTACGCAGTCTCTGAACACTGGCCAATAACTGCCTACCCTTAATAAACTCCAACTGCTCCTTTAGGCACATAGCCAAGACCTTGGCCAACAACTTCGCATCAGCATTCAGTAACAAAATAGGGCGATACGACCCTCACTCTGCCAGATCCTTATCTTTCTTTTTTTTAAATTTAGAATACCCAATTATTTTTTTCCAGTTAAGGGGATATTTAGCAGGGTGAATCCACCTAACCTGCACATCTTTGGGCTGTGGGAGTGAGACTCACACAGACACTGGGAGAATGTGAAAACTCCACACAGACAATGACCTGGGGCCGGGACCGAAAGCAGGTCCTCAGCGCCGTGAGGCACTGGTGTTAACCACTGCGCCATCGTGCCACTCTTCCTTATCTTTCTTCAAGATCTGGGCAGCACGGTGGTGCAGTGGTTAGCACTGCTGCCTCACGGCACCGAGGTCCCAGATTCGATCCCGGCTCTGGGTCACTATCTGTGTGGAGTTTGCACATTCTCTCTGTGTTTGCGGGGGTTCCACCTCACAACCCAAAAGATGTGCAGGGTAGGTGGATTGACCATGCTAAATTGCCCCTTAATTCGAAAAAATGAATTTGGTACTTTAAATTTTCTTCAAGATCAAGGAATCTACACCTGCTCCAATGTGGCCGGCAGCGCACCCCGAGACATCAAATCCTGAAACATTTCTAACAGCAACGGGGCCAACTGTCTTGTAAAATTCGATCGGGAATCCATCCGGCCCTGGTACCTTACCCGACTACATCAGACCCATACATTTCATCACCTCCTCTTAAGGTCAGAAGGGGCTCCAGTTCCTCCCTTCTCTCCTGCTCCACCAATGGGATGGACAAACCATCCAAAAACTCCAATATTGACAACCCGTCCTTTGGGGGCTCCGACTTGTTACAGTTTTAAAAAAAAAACTCATTAATGTTCACTGGGACTGAGACCAACCTGCCATCGGAGTTCTTCATCTGCACTATTTCCCAAGAAGCCACCTGTCGCCTTAGCTGGTGTGCTAACAGGTGACTGGCCTTCTCTCCATGCTCATAAAAAGCCCCCCTTCATGGCCTTCCCATCTGCAATCATAATCATCCTTTGCCCACTGTAAAACTCTTTCTTTGTCCTGTAATGATCACACGTGGTGGTTCACCTGAGCGAGGCTTCTGCCTCAACGACCCGTGAGCATGACCCAGCTTGGGAGAGGTAGCCATTTCTTCCTCCCCCACCATCTCCCAAAATAACTGCAACGTGAACTTCGTCGGGCTCGGACCCTCTAGACCCTCTGGCAATCCAACCACCCTCAAGTTCTCTCAACCGTTAGTGGGGAGTGTTACCGCAGAAGTTTCCGCCATTTTATTCCAGACCGGTCTGTCAAATCTTCGAAATTTGATGCTAGTTGTTTCTTTTTCTGCTGCCTGGTCCTGTATCTGTTGGGCATCCTCTTTATGTGGGATACTTAGCCCTTCAATAAAAACAAACTTGGAGCACAAATTTCCTACTAGATTTGGGTGAAAATTGTCTAAATAAGGTTCTCTGACAGGAGCCACTTCATGTGTGATTTCTCTCTTGCATGTCTCCACCGGAAGTCCCAACTCTGCCTTTGAGTGAAAAAAAAACTCAGACCAGGGGTCCTGCTGCTCCCTTGACCTGAGTGAAAAGTTTCCCAAAAGGTTGTCTTACGTGGTGGTTTCCTCACTCTCTCATGGATCACTACTTCCGTAGTCTGTATCTTCTCCCACAGCCTGCAAACTTTAAACAGTCGTGCTGGATATCATCAACAAGCTTTCTGAAATCAGTCTGAACTCCTGATTCCAGCTCAGCCTATTCTACCGTGTTGCTTTCTGTATTGTTCTTCAGGAAAATCTATAATAGGATTTCATTACTCTTCCAAGCATTGTGTCTGGCAGCATTAGCAAAATGGGGAGTGAGTCGATTGTGATTGTTGTTATGATTTGTGCATTTGTTTTATTCCCAGATTACTGACATGTAATTTTTCGCCCTGTCAAATAGAATAGTTTGGATTTGAATAAGATAGAGTTTGGAAACACAGTACCATTTGTTCAACGCTTCAGACTAATAGATGAAATTTCACACACCAAGGCAGAGCTTGAGCAGGTATCGGCATTTTTCACCTCTAGATAATTAAACTGTTCACTTTGTAATGGTGGGAAGAAGCTAAATACAACAGCAACTTTACTTTGTACTTTAACTTGCCTCCCAAGGTAATGGCAAAAGCAATCATTTTTTAAAACGTTTGACACAGATTTAGGAGAGACCATGCCATGGACACCTGCCAATACAGGGCTAGGTTTCTAGTGTACAATAGGATCCAATAACAGGTGATGGAGTGGTTCCAGGTGCACAGATCATTAAATGTCATGAATACGTATGGAAATCATCAAAAAGGCCAAAGGAATGTTGCTCTTTATATTTAGAGGAATAGAACTTAGGAATAGAACATAGGAATGAGGGTGTCTTCAATTATACAAAGCCCTGGTTAGACCACAGCTGGAATTATTGTGAGCAGTCCTGGGAACCACACCGTAGGAAAGTTATATTAGCCTTGAAGAAGATGCAGCATAATTTACCAGTGTTAAATTTCAAGAAATGTTTGAGTTTATTTTCTGTGGAAGGGTGATTTCAAGATATTGAGGGGAACTTGTAGGTAGAGAGAGAGTATGTCTGCTGGTTGGGGAGTCTAGGTTGGAGATTAGAGCCAGACCTTTCAGGAGTGCTTCTCCTTTGGGCTTTTCATATGCTACATGGAGTCACCACAATGGTGTTGTTCATATCACCAGCATTTTTTGTATTTAGTGGGTGACTTTAAAGCCAGGTGCCCTTTCTGCT